>NC_079197.1:22330603-22630603 GCF_029499605.1 Hyla sarda
TCTTCCATGTGATGGAGTCACAGAATACCGCCTGGAGTCCGGAGAACTGGTAAGGGCCAAGAGCTGCCCCCACCCGGAGTATATATTTTACACATGCATTATGGGCATTCCATGAAGGATTTTGTCTCACACTCACAAGTGCATGGAAAGATTATATATGGACGGTTGTTTCCTGGGTCCTGAAAATGGAAAGCATCCTGCTACAGGGACGGCTTAAGGGTACGTTCCCACGTGCCAAGTTTTGCTGCGTATTTGCTGCTGCGTATTTTCTTTCCCATTAAAGTCAATGGGTAACAAAATACGCAGCCAATTTTACTTTCCATTGGCTTTAATGAATAGGAAAATACGCAGGGTCACACTTAACAGATCCGCCGGTGACCCAACCCATAGTGTGCCTTCAGCTGTCATATGTTTGTCCGCAATGTCAGAGTAAACTGCGAGTGCACGCGGCGACTTGCAGACCCGTGCGGCTGCTCAGAGCGGCGGATTGCTGCTGCAAACAGGCCAGGGGGGTTGTCAACAGCTGAAGGCACACTATGGGTCGGGGCACCGGCGGATCCGCAGTGTAAAATATGCTGCGGATCTGTTACGTGTGACCCTACCCTAAAGGGGTATTCCAAGTTGGAACAGATAGGGGATAAGTGTCAGATCACCAAGGGGGTCTTGCTGGGACCCCCCATGATCTTGAGAGGGGACCTGTACAGCTTTGAATGAAGCACCAAGTAGCACATGTGGCATTACTCTATGTATTGGGTAGTGCTTTCCAAACATGGCTCCCTTCATACAAAAACAGTGCCACTCCTGTCCACTGAATTAAAGCGTACCCGTCATATCACAGAAAAAAATAATAATGCTTCTATAGGTTGCTCACTAGATCATGCAGATGCTTTACATGCCTTTTTTATGTGTCTAGGTTCTGTATTTGGCTCACAGAGCCCTCTGTTCTGCTGCTCACTCATTCTGACATCCACTGCTCAGAAAGGGGAGTGTCCAAGGCAAGCACTGAGCCCACCCTCACTCACCATGCATTCACTTCCTCCCTGAGTCAGTTGTGCTGTCCTGGGTCCCTTCATCCAATCACTGCAGGCTGCTCCGTAACCCCCTCCTCTTTGTTTTCATGCTGCAGTCTGATAGGAGAGGAGTGAGCACAGAGGAGCACTAGTCCCTTCCTCACTTCCTGGACTTTGTCCCTGCCTGTGTTTCAGCTGGAACAAAGATGATGCTGCAGCCTGACAGGATTATGTTCTGGATGGTATGGGGACCCCTAGTGTTTTGTTTTTTATAAATCATCATGATTTCTATAAAAGGAGATACATTTTTTATGAAGTATATTAGAAAAGTTAATGTTTTGCCAAGATGTAAAACATATAAGAAGTTTTTGATTCTGTCAGTGTCCATTTAAATGAGGCAGAGCTGCAATACCACATATAACCTGTGAACAGTTGTGGCGCTGTGCTTTAAAGAAAACACTTACATTTTTTCTACTCCTTTATAATCAGTTACTTCTTACCATTCTCTGATGAGATTATTTCTTCTCTCTAGGTTACAACCAAGCCAAGAACTCCCCTTCCCCTCCTTATACACATGATGACAACTACCTGTGTCCATGGCCGTCCCCACCTTCGTGTATGACCACAGTAATACTCAGATCAGTGTTACTAATCCAATAACTAATGATAAATAATCCTGATCCATTAAAATTCTTTTTATCTGGCATAAAGAAGACCTGACAAATGATGGGGTATGACACGTTCTGGGCAATCTGCTTTTATTTCTCCCCGCAGTAACAGCGCCACTCTGGTCCATAAGGCTGTGTCTGGTATAGCAGTGTAAAAACCAGCAATACCAGTCACAGCCATTAATAAGACGGGCGCTGTTTCTCACCTCATACAACACAATAACTGGTCACCTGCTCTGGCTTCTAGTTCTGATTCTGTGAGGTTGCAGGTTATCATGAGATTCTCCTGCCGGAAAAAAAATGTTTAGATCTTCACAATGTTAAATAAAAGTAATTTTACTGAATTAATAAAGTCATAGGAACAACAAGAACACAAGAAATACACAACACACAAAAAAGGTTTTCATGTATACCAATTACATTTGTATTTTTGCATACATTTAAATGGGTATTACAATCTCATATATATCGGTGGTATAAAGCTAGGATCACTTTATGGGAAAGATGGGTCCAAGCTGCGGACCCTTGAGTAATGTGACTCAAGTGGGGTCCCAGAGGTTCAGATCTTCCCCTGTCCCCCCCAAACACAATGATCATAAAGTAATCCTACCGATATATCATTACCAACCAGTGGCTCTTCAGCTGTCCGGACATGCTGGGGGTGGGGTTGTAGTTTTGCAACAGCTGGAGGCACACTGGTTGGGAAACACTGGTCTAGACCAGTGGTCTTTCAAAAGGGGTACTCCGCTGGAAAGCTGGGGCCAGAAAGTTAAACAGATTTGTAAATTACTTCTATTTAAAAATCTTAATCTTTCCAGTACTTATCAGCTGCTGTATTCTGCAGAGGAAGTTCTTTTCTGTCTGAACACAGTGCTCTCTGCTGACACCTCTGTCCATGTCAGGAACTGTCGAGAGCAGGAGAGGTTCGATATGGGGATTTGCTCCTACTCTGGACAGTTCCTGACATGGGCAGAGGTGTCAGCAGAGAGCACTGTGGTCAGACAAAGTAAATTCAAAAAGAAAAGAACTTCCTCTGCAGAATACAGCAGCTGATAAGTACTGGAAGGATACACATTTTTTTAAAGTTATTTACAATTCTGTTTAACTTTCTGCCACCAGTTGATTTAAGAAAAAAAAAAAAAAATTTTTCACCCCTTTAAACCGATTTTGCAAAACTACAACTCGCAGCATGCCCGGACAGCCGTTGGCTGTCCGGGCATGCTGCGAGTTGTAGTTTTGCAACATCTTGAGGGCCACAGTTTGGAGACCACTTGCTTTATAACAGTACCATAAAATTTCCATGCAAAACAAAATTTAATAATACAATGTAGTATCTTGATTTACTGATCCTGACAGTCTGTGCATAGAAATGCTGTTGTCGTAATAAAGAGAATTAAAAAAAATGTAATCTCACAGTAGGTATAGATGACTGCTACACGCAAAAGGGGATATGGGTATATGTGAAGAGAGTCTGATGGATTTAAAGAGACAGCTACACTTGAATACAGGCATGGTAAAATAAAGAGGGCTTTCACAGAAGCTGGGGGAAGACTATACCCCCTTATCTTCTTTTCTACCAAGCCTGTGCAGGGCAGGGCAAACCCAGCAGTAAATCCACCTGGACCACTTGCTTGTGCCTTCATAGGTAATGGAGTACCAGTCTCGCCAACTCATAGTCCTGCACCAGCTATTGGTGTATCTGACCCTGAGTATGAATAGCTGCGTCAACATACTTGTACCTTGTTCTTATAAATAAAGTTGGTAGAAACAAATGTTCATACATAATATACACTGCAATATTTGGTTCCCCAAGAGCGAATCTGGCTACTCAGGCAGCAAATGCCAAGAATGATGTACGCCTCAGCCTCAAGGGGGTGCTGTAGGCCTGATCCCCTATACACACACACACACTATATATATATATATATATATATATATATATACACACACACACACACACACACACATATATATATACATACACACATACATATACACACACACACACACACACACATATATATATATATATATATATATATATACAGTGGTCCCTCAAGTTACAATATTAATTGGTTCCAGGACGACCATTGTATGTTGAAATCATTGTATCTTGAGACCAGAACTCTATGAAAACTTGGTAATTGGTTCTAAAGCCACCAAAATGTCATCCAAAAATAGGAAAAAAATGAAAATTTTAAGAAAAATAAGTAGATAACTAATATAGATAAAGTAAGTTCTTATATATAAAAGTAGGAAAGATCTGCTGGGAGCTGAAATCACTGTCTATGTCAGTGTTTCAGGGAGCCTCCAGCTGTTGCAAAACTACAACTCCCAGCATGCCCGGACAGCCAAAGGCTGTCCGGGCATGATGGGAGTTGTAGTTTTGCAACAGCTGGGGGCACCTGGCTTGGGAAACACTGGTCTATGTAGAGGACAGGATCTTCTTCGGGATCTTGTACAGTACACAGTGTCCTAAAAAAGTAACATGGAGTCGCCCTCACCTGGTGTCCAGAGGAGCAGGTAACCCTGGTAAAGGTAAAGTGTACAGAAGAACATGTAATACCTCTCTGTACTGTAGGGGGTGCTACCAGACGTCAGTCAGTGCATACGCTTCAGTAATACAGGGGTTTTACCAGTAAAATGTCCATTCTGATTGGTTGATTCTTCTGGCCATTGACACGTTTTACAGATCTGGACTGTCTGTAGCATTGTATGTTGAGTCTGGTTTCAAGTTACAATGGTCCAGAAAAGACCATTGTATGTTGAGGCCATTGTAAGTTGAGGGATCACGGTATATACACACACACACACACACACACACGCACACACACGCAAGGTATATATTACTATGAGCTCTACCTGTCCTGGTTTGTATCAGCATTATTTATAGCAAGTCAGAGAGGCATGTGATGACCTCAGAAAGGTGAACCTTGAAAATATCCCCTTATATCCGGTCCTATCTGACCCCCCACTTCCCCAGTTTGAGTGCATTTCTGTGCATATAATTCTTCATTATCGGTTTTCCATAAAAAGAAAACATGAATCCTATCCTATTGCATTTGATCCTTGTTTAAAACATTGGTACATACAAGGATGTGCTCCTGTGTATTTCCCTATAACACTGTCTGGTGATCAGCTGATCATTACATCAAACCCAGTCACTTCCCCTCAGATCATCAGCAGGATGTGTAGGTAAAGTGGCAGCAACAAGTTGTCTATTTGGGTGGTGAAGGCTTCTAATAGTGACACCAAAGTGATGGATCCCAACAACCACACGTAGCCGCTGTTTACGTTCACATTCGTGTCAAAGATAAGAATCAAGGCAACTGCGATGACCTGGGCAAATATAGACATCATGGTGCCTTCAAATGTCTTCTTGGTCCCCGGCCATTTAAGCTCACCCAGGGTGCTGCCACAAACAGAGGCGATGGTGTCACCTACTCCCACTGCCAGCACCCCACAATAGGGAAGCAAAGTGGAAGGGCTGGATAGGGAGGACGCACACAGTCTTGGAAACAGCCAGACCGGAAGAGACATCCCTAGGAGAAGGTAAATGTGTGTGAGAATCAGAGGACCGCTGTCCCTCTCGTCCAAGAAGAGTGTCAGCAGGTTCCGTAATGTCTGTCCTAGCGGTCTGATTCGGAAGTAGCGGATGTATTCTAGTAACACAAAGACGGCAAAACAAACCACAGAGGCAACGAAAAGTAGCTGCATGTCGTATATAAGTCCGGGGATGTAAGTGGCAACGGCAAAAAAGTGAAAGTACTTGCGAGTCACGGTGGACACTTGAAGCTTTTTCGAGTCTGGAGTCCGTTTGGAATTCTGATAGAAAACAACAGCGCAAGCGCAAAATACAAGGAATACCCAATAGCTGAGGAGGTAGAGGCGCTGGCTGCTCTGCAAAAGGAACTCCACCAGCCAGAAGAGTGGGTGCCTCTTTATAAGGTACTGAAGCCACGGCATGAAGATTCCCAGACCTAACACGGCCGTCATCATGTAAAAGAACAGGGAAGATGTCCAGGTAGAGGAATCCATGAAAAAGAACAAGGCTGAGAAGATGATCCCGAGAAGGACCAAAGCCACCAGGGTGACCAGCAGCAAGTAGTCGGCGGGATCTCCTTTGCCACCCACCGTATTCAGAGAACGTTTGATGAGCTGGTTAAGGACGAAGCTGAGGCCACCGAGAACAACCAAAGCTTCTCCAGGAGTGAAGCAGCGTGGCATCAGGTATAGAAGAATCATGCTAAGGTAGACAAAGATGAGGAGGACCTCCAGAACCTCAATGACTTCTGACACCGCTAGAGAATTCTTCATAGTGTACAATATGGCACTGCCAGCAGCTCCAGACACTATGCAAGTGTTTTTTGGTACAGGTTTTGTGATGCCCAGTGCAATGACGGAAAGGAAATAGGCTAAGGCCATCCCGGTGGCAGATACAACAACTCCATATCTCTCGAAGTAAACATTGCCAGAAGCTTTACATCTCTCCCTTATTACAATGCCCAGGAGGGGAATGACCATGCTGGCTGGCAGAAGGCCACTATTGGCAGATAGTCTATACTGAAATACTGCTCCGCCGCTCTGTAATAACCTGTCCCATTTGTGCTGCACATAAAACGCCTGCACAGCCAAGGCCAGAGCGCACCAGGAGAAGCGGTCCCACACCACAGTATGGACACTCAGGACAATGCAGAACACCACCAGTGACTCCGCCACCAACAGTTTGTTCATCATGATGACGGCAGCTTTCCTGGATCTTGTCAGGTCACCCTCTTCAAATAGATCACTGCGGAAATATCATCAATGCAAGAAAGTGTCCTCTGTATTATTCACCATCCGTATGCAGGCCGGATAGTATTATTCCTCAAAAGAAAGAATTATCAGATTAGTAAATAGAAGCGACTAATCGAAATCTCATACACAAAATACTCTAAACTACATCCTGTATTATACTCCAGAGCTGTACTCACTATTCTGCTGGTGGGGTCACTATATACATACATTACTGATCCTGTACTAATCCTGAGTTATATCCTGTATTAAACTCCAGAGCTGTACTCACTATTCTGCTGGTGAGGTCACTGTGTACATACATTACATTATTTATGCTGTACTCATTCTGAGTTATATCCTGTATTATACTCCAGAGCTTCACTCACTATTCTGCTGGTGAGGTCACTGTGTACATACATTACTTATCCTGTACTGATCCTGAGTTATATCCTGTATTATACCCCAGAGCTGTACTCACTATTCTGCTGGTGAGGTCACTGTGTACATACATTACATTACTTATCCTGTACTGATCCTGAGTTATATCCTGTATTATACTCCAGAGCTGCACTCACTATTCTGCTGGTGAGGTCACTGTGTACATACATTACATTACTTATCCTGTACTGATCCTGAGTTATATCCTGTATTATACCCCAGAGCTGCACTCACTATTCTGCTGGTGAGGTCACTGTGTACATACATTACATTACTTATCCTGTACTGATCCTGAGTTATATCCTGTATTATACTCCAGAGCTGCACTCACTATTCTGCTGGTGAGGTCACTGTGTACATACATTAGATTACTTATCCTGTACTGATCCTGAGTTATATCCTGTATTATACTCCAGAGCTGTACTTATTATTCTGCTGGAGAGGTCACTGTGTACATACATTACATTACTTATCCTGTACTGATCCTGAGTTATATCCTGTATTATACCCCAGAGCTGCACTCACTATTCTGCTGGTGAGGTCACTGTGTACATACATTACATTACTTATCCTGTACTGATCCTGAGTTATATCCTGTATTATACCCCAGAGCTGCACTCACTATTCTGCTGGTGAGGTCACTGTGTACATACATTACATTACTTATCCTGTACTGATCCTGAGTTATATCCTGTATTATACCCCAGAGCTGCACTCACTATTCTGCTGGTGAGGTCACTGTGTACATACATTACATTACTTATCCTGTACTCATTCTGAGTTATATCCTGTATTATACCCCAGAGCTGCACTCACTATTCTGCTGGTGAGGTCACTGTGTACATACATTAGATTACTTATCCTGTACTGATCCTGAGTTATATCCTGTATTATACCCCAGAGCTGTACTCACTATTCTGCTGGTGAGGTCACTGTGTACATACATTAGATTACTTATCCTGTACTGATCCTGAGTTATATCCTGTATTATACTCCAGAGCTGCACTCACTATTCTGCTGGTGAGGTCACTGTGTACATACATTACATTACTTATCCTGTACTCATTCTGAGTGCTGTTGCAAGACTACAATTCCCAGCATGATCAGACAGACACAGAAATGTAGTTTTGCAATGCTGCTCTATAATGATGTACTGTCTGTATGCCCCCTCCTCTACAGAGAAGTGTTTTCCCAACCAGGGTGCCTCCAGCTGTTGCAAAACTACAGCTCCCAGCACGCCCGGACAGCCAATGGCTGTCCGGGCATGCTGGGAGTTGTAGTTTTGCAACAGCTGGAGGCGCACTTGTTAAAAAAAACTCTAGCTTAATCTTTACGTATAAGGCTGTATTCACACCATCGCCATGGCAACGAGGCAGGACTCACTGAACCACAGACCTATAATGGAGGCCTTTGAGCTTATGTATAGAAACATGTCATTATCCTACACCAGTCAAGATCTCTGCTTGCTGTCAGCGATAGGGGACATTTATATTTTCATCCAGAAGCCAATAGCCCAGCCCTGCTCTCAGCTGAAGGTTTGTTACAGTGTATCCTGTCCCATATTGAGGAGCTGAGTCTGCTGCCCATAGTGAAGAACACGGGAGCCTCAGACCGTACATCCTCGGGTCTACCGGACAGTTGCCCCCTCCTCCTAGCATTACCACCTTTACCTTGGACAGCGCCATGTTGTATTCCGGTCACCTGACAGGAAGTGACCTCAAGGAACGCACCCACTTCCGCCAGCAATTGAGGAGTTCGCCGCGTAGTTAGAGTGGGGGCGGTCACGTGACGCACGGGCCGCGTTCGGGTCTTGTCACGTGTGCGGCGGGGGTTAAAGTGAAAATGGCGGCTGCCGGGGGCCTGGACGAGAGGTAAAGGGTCGGGGATGGCGGGGAGCGGCTGGGGGAAGGACACCGGAAGCCGGCGATGGCTGACAGGAGCAAGTGGTGTTTAAATGGGAAAGGGCGGGAGAAAGGAATGTATGAAGTGTCAGCTGGATCTACGGCGAACTGTCTGTGGGTACAACCGGGGGGGACTACAACTCCCAGCAGACGCTTCATAACGATTCATATTGAGTCACAACTCCCAGCATGTCCTGTCTCAGTCCTGTCTTCATACAACTACATTTCCCAGCATGCCCCGCGGTGTAAACGTCAGTATAACCCTGAGCTGAACTATAGATTATTGTAGAGGGGCTCCTGTCAACTACAACTCCCAGCATGCTCATAAGATGTATGTGCAATCCTAGCACAGGAATTTCTTATCAATATTGTTCTGTAATAACAACTCCCAACATGATGGTGGGGTGTCCTGACACCGTCAGCGCTGACATCTATCGTATCACAAAGGGTTAAAACTCTCTGGTGGAAAAAATGTTTTCTAATCAACTGGTACCAGAACGTTCTACAAATCTGTAAATTACTTCTATATAAAAAAATCTTAATCCTTCCAGTACTTATCAGCTGCTGTATACTACAGAGGAAGTTTTGTAGTTTCCAGTCTGACCACAGTGCTCTCTGCTGACACCTCTGTTCATGTCAGGAACAAATCCCCCACAGCAAACCTTTCTTGCTCTGGACAGTTCCTGACATGGACAGAGGTGGCAGCAGAGAGCACTGTGGTCAGACTGGAAAGAACTACACAACTTCCTCTGGAGCATACAGCAGCTGATAAGTACTGGAAAGATTAAGATTTTTATATAGAAGTAACTTGCAAATCTGTTTAAAGGAGAACTGTCCGCTTTCTCCCCCCGCACTAACCAGCGGTACTGGCTGGTAGTGCGGGGGACGCTGATCAGTTTCATGCTTACCATGCCCAGATCCGCCGCTCCGTTCTGCTGCAATCTTCTATTTTCGGTATATGCTAATGAGGTGCTAACTGGCACTCTGACGTCAGTGCCGCCTGCCGCAGCGCCGCTCAGCTCATCAATATTCCTCTTCTCCTTGCTCTGTAATGAAGAGATAGAGGAGGAATATTGATGAGCTGGGCGGCGCTGCGGCAGGCGGCACTGACGTCAGAGTGCCAGTTAGCACCTCATTAGCATATACCGAAAATAGTAGATTAAGGCCGAACGGCGCGGGGGATCCGGGCACGGTCATGATCAAAACTGATCTGCGTCCCCCGCACTACCAGCCAGTACCACTGGTTAGTGTGGGGGGAGAAAGCGGACAGTTTTCCTTTAACTTTCTGGCACCAGGTGATTTGAAAACATTATTTTTTTTTTTCCACCAGAGAGCCCCACCCACAGACTGATCTCTAGAGAGGCCCCCGACTGTGACCCCTCCCCCAGAAAGCCCCTAAGACAGTGAGCCCTCCAGAAAGCTACCCCCCCAGGGAGCCCCCTGAGACTATTAAAGGGTATCTTTCATCAAAAAAACTTATGATATATGGTATTATAGATTAATGTATGCAGAATAACTTTCCATTAGCATTTTATTAAAAAATATGCTTCTTTCTATGTCATTTTCCACTATTAAAAAATGACCACCAGGGGTCTCCCTACCAGTCCTTTTTTTTTTTTACTCATTCTGGAGTCCTAAATCTCAGACTGCAGCCGGGACACAGACAAACTCCCAGGATGGGAGCAGTGCTGAGTTTGTCTGTGTCCCGGCTGCAGTCTGAGATTTAGGACTCCAGCATGAGTCTGAAATCTATAAAAAGGACTGGTAGGGAGACCCCTAGTGGTCATTTTTTCAAAGTGGAAAATTAAATAGAAAGAAGCATATTTTTTAATAACATGCAATTGGAAAGTTATTCTGCATACATTAATCTATAATATGTCAAAAGCTTTTTTTTTTTGATGAAAGGTACCCTTTAACTCCTCTAAGACTGAGCCCCCCTTAAACTGTGACCCCCCACAGAAGATGCAACCCCACTTTCCCTCCGCCGCCCCACCCTGATATTTTGTCCCCCAGTGAGTCCCCCTGAGACTTTGACCCCCACAGAGTGGTCTCCTTACTGTAGACCTCCAGATGTCACACATCTAACTCTTAGCATGCTGGGAGTTGTAGTTTTGGTCTACAGTTTGGAGTCCACTGGCTTAGGTGATTGCACTGCAGATATTAAGGAGTATTAAAGGGGTTATCCAGGAAAAATTTTTTTTTTTTATATATATCAACTGGCTCCAGAAAGTTAAACAGATTTGTAAATTATACAAATAGAAACACTATCCGGCACTGCTGTACAGGGAGTGAACGTAAGTCCGCAATTAAGGTGCAAGTGTGGATATAGTCCTAAGGGTGGTGCTCAATCTTGCAGAAAATAGGAGGATTCTTACAACAAGGCAGAGTAGAAGAAATGATGGCACTCACCCGATAAATGGACTTGCATGGATGACTTTTATTACGTGCTTGTCAACCAAAGTGCATGTGCATAGCAGCGTTCAGGCAGGTAAGAGACGGCAAGGATGCCCGGCGTCCCTGCCCGCTCTTACCTGCCTGAACGCTGAACGCTGCTATGCACATGCACTTTGGTTGACAAGCACGTAATAAGTCATCCATGCAAGTCCATTTATCGGGTGAGTGCCATCATTTCTTCTACTGTAAGATTTGTAAATTACTTCTATTAAAAAAAAAAATCTTAATCCTTCCAGTACATATGAGCTACTGAAGTTGAGTTGTTTTCTAAGTGCTCTCTGATGACACCTGTCTCGGGAACCGCCCAGTTTAAAAGCAAATCCCCATAGCAAACCTCTTCTACTCTGTGCAGTTCCCGAGACAAGCAGAAATGTCCGCAGAGAGCACTGTTGCCAGACAGAAAAGAACAACTCAACTTCAGCAGCTGATAATTATTGAAAGGATTAAGATTTTTTAATAGAAGTAATTTACAAATCTGTTTAACTTTCTGGAGCCAGTTGATTAAAAAAAAAACTAAGTTTTCCACCGGAGTACCCCTTTAATTCTTCTGACCCCAGCCATCCCATTCACTTACACAGAGTGGTAGATATAACATCCGGGCGACTTTGTCTCTATTCCTGATTCTCCCATCTCCATATAATTCTTCTACAGGAGCAGCCGGGAGCTGTGGACCATCCTGCTGGGCCGATCTGCTATGAGAGATCCTGTAAGTAAATCTCCAGTCACCTCTGACCTCTGATACGGGGGTGGGGGGGGGTCAGGGTTTTCTCTTATGTCTGTCCTCACATCATTTCCCTGCCCCCTTTAAAGGGTCTTCCTGCAACTGTAAAGTATCCCCTCAGGATAGGGAATAAGTATCTGCTCATGGGGGGGTTCTGACTGCTGGGACCCCATCTGATTTCCAAAATGGGGAACTGAGTCTTTCCTGAGCGGCGGTGCGCACATTCATTCTGTATGGGACACAGTAAAGAGAGCTGAACACTGAATGGAGGGGCAGTGTGCATGGGGGGGGGGGGGGCAGCAGTCAGACCCCCCATGATCAGATACTTATCCCCTATCCTTGAGAAATGAACTTATATTTGTGAACAAAACCCCAAGGCATTGCTTTCCCTCTCAACAGGAGTCAAATCAGTCTCCTTAAAGGGGTACTCCGCTGCTCAGCATTTGGAACAAACTGTGCCGAACGCTGGAGCTTGTGACATAATAGCCCCGCCCCCTCATGACGTCACACCCCGCCCCCTCAATGCAAGTCTACCCCCTCCCATAGACTTGCACTGAGGGGGCGGGGTGTGACGTCATGAGGGGGCGGGGCTATGATGTCACAAGCTCCAGCGTTCGTCACAGTTTGTTCCAAACGCTGAGCAGTGGAGCACTCCCTTTAAAGAGTACCTCACATGATTTTGTTAAATGTTATAATCCCCCCAGGTCACTGCCCCCATCATGATGAACCACCCCCTGCCTTTATTTTTATTATTTGTTAGTTTTCTACCTTGATATTGCTCTGTAATTTCTGCTCAGTCTCAGTCAGGTTCACACACTGGGAAGGGGCGTTCCCCAGCAGGCGTGACATCATCTGAAGCCATACAGGGGAGAACTTCCTCCCTCACTCTGATACACACAGCCCAGAGCAGTTCAGTGTGGATGAGCTATGATTGGCTAAGGCTGCACACACCCCCCTCAGCACTCCAGACTGCATTTCCTGATTTTGGACTTCTGCCAGGCCAACAGGAGTCCAAAGTCTGTGCAAAAGATGGGGGGGGGGGGAAATGTGCTCTGGACAAGTAGGGAGACACCTAGTGGCAGCTTTTTTAAACACAAATAAAACATAGAAAACTTTATTTTTTTTAATTATTTTAAACAAAGTACATTAGAAAGATTTTTTTATTTACCATAAGGATGCTATAGCCAAAATGTGTTTTAATCCTAGTGCCCATGTAAATAGTCTGTGCTGCTGTGAAACAACCCCCCACCCTAATATACTTTACTTTTGCAGATTCAGATCAAAGCAGAGCTGGACCGATATGGCAAAAGATTACTTCAGGGATTATCCTTCTACAAACCACCCAGGTATAGTTCTGTGCAGTCTTTACTGCTCCCTGTTTTCAGTATCTGTGCATGCTGGCAATGAATAGAATCTATCCGTTTTCTCATCCTCTTCTAATTTGGCTCAAACAGTTCTTGGGTTTTATAATCATTTATATGCAATGTAATTGGACCTTGACTAATCCTATAAGGAAGAATGCTTTCTGCAGCACCCAAGTTGTCCTATGATTTTGTGACTCGCATGTTGGCGGGCATGTCTCATTGACAGTACCTCTGCTTGCTGTTCTCCATCCCTGTTAATCCGCACCTTCCTCCTTGCAGTACGGGCTCTGCCGAAAAGTTGAAGGCAAAAAAGAATTTAGCTCCAGCCTTAAAAGAACTTGGGCAGCGGGTCAGCAAATTTCTGGTGAGACAAGGTTCTGATGAGGGGTGGGGGGGGGGGGGAGACCCCGGTGTATTCCTGGGCGTCTGTAACATTGATCTGTGTTCTCACTGACAGGGCCTGGATGAGGAGCAGAGCGTACAGCTGCTGCAGTGTTATCTCCAGGATGACTACAGAGGGACACAGGACTCTATAAAGGTCAGGCCTCACCCCTCCTCTCTGACATGGTGCTTGGGTCGTACACCCTGATTTTACAGCTCTCCCTTCTTTACCCTTCTTCCTCTCCAGCTGGTACCACAGGATGAACGGCAGAGCCAGGCCCTGATGCTGAAGGTTTGTGATCATTCATTCTGGGCGTTAACGTGGGTGTCATTCGTGGGGCCAAGCTGCTTAGCCTTGTTTAGTCCATCGTTGGGCTGCACGATATATAATTTTTGCGAATTGCGTTATGTCGATATGGCTTACTTGGGATTACTTGACAACGTTCAAATGCAAAGTCAATGTTTCCCAACTAGGGTTCTTCCAGCTGTTGCAAAACTACAACTCCCAGCATGCCCGGCACCGCTATTATTACTGAACAGTGTTTCCCAACTAGGGTTCTTCCAGCTGTTGCAAAGCTACAACTCCCAGCATGCCCGGCACCACTATTATTACTTAACACAGTGTTACCCAACCAGGGTTCTTCCAGTTGTTGCAAAACTACAACTGCCGGGTATGCTGGGAGTTGTAGTTTAGCAACAGTTGGAGCATCCTGGTTGAGATACACTGTGCGAAGTAATAGGGGTGCGAGGGGCTATCCAGGAAAAAAAAAATGTCTTTTATATTTATATAATATATATCAACTGGCTTCAGAAAGTTAAACAGATTTGTAAATTACTTCTATTAAAAAAAATCTTAATCCTTTCAGTACTTACGAGCTGCTGAAGTTGAGTTGTTCTTTTCTGTCTAAGTGCTCTCTGATGACACGTGTCTCGGGAGCTGTCCAGAGTAGAAGCAAATCCCCATAGCAAGCCTCTTCTACTGTGCAGTTCCCGAGACAAGCAGAGATGTCAGCAGAGAGCACTGTTGCCTGATAGGAAAGAACAACTCAACTTCAGCAGCTGATAATTATTGGAAGGATTAAGATTTTTTTTTTAATAGAAGTAATTTACAAATCTGTTAAACTTTCTGGAACCAGTTGATCTTAAAAAAACAAACAAAAAAAAACCTGATGCTCACCTAGCCCCGGTCCCTGTAGATCTGTCACTGATCCCATTCTCCACCTTGTGGTCCTGGTCTCTTCTCTGTTCTCCTGACAACCAGCTGGTTCCAGGACCTTTCAGCCAATCAGAGGATGCAGCGGTGTCATGTGTCAGGCCAGTGATTGGCTGAGCAGGAAGGTCCTGTAAGTCCCATAAGACACCGGACTGCATGGAGGAGAACAGGACTGGGGCATTAGATTTCTCCCTGCGCTCGGGCACAACATTAATGGGGAGATGTAACATTGGGGGATTGACATGAAATGGGGGGTTTGGACTTGAAATGGGGGGTGGGGGGATAGAAATGAAATAGGTGGGGGGGGGGGAATTGGACATGAAATGGGGGAATTTATGGCCCTAGTCCTTGGTCTGTTCTGCCTTATTATAGAAGCAGGACTACAAAACTAATAGCACGTTTGAATCACATGCATGCTCGACACGGAAAGTGTCTGACGGACCCCATTTAACCAAATTAAGAAGAGCACTTTATTGTCTGGCATATGGGATGATTTCTGATTCAGATGGGGATAGGCCCACAGGATAGGAAATTACAAGCTGACTTGTTTTGGGTCTGACTGCTGGGACTCCCAGCTATCGCGACAACAGACGACAATTGCTATGAATGAATTGCTGACCATGTAGTTTTTTTTTTGTTTTTTTAAAGTTTAATTTATAAAAAAATTTTGACAATTAAAACTAAACAAGACAACCTGGAGCCGCACAGGGGTGACCAAAAGCAAAATATAAGAGAGTATGGGAGAGTCAAGTGAGCACATCAGGAAACAAGACCAGCATAATGGGAAGCACAATATAATCTCACAATACATCCCAATGATGAACAGGAATAGTCCCACCTGGCACAGCTCCCAGCAAAACAAGGCCCAACAACACAAACATACAATCCCTCACCCACATACTCGACCATGGAACCCCTTCCCCCATCCTGTCAGCCACAGCGGGCGCCAAGCTCTCTAGGCCTCCGATCCAGACTGAGCCAGGGGATGAGTAGAAGCCTCCAAAAGCAGCCAAGGCAACCAAACCCTTACCAAATTTTCTCTATCGGCTCCATTGGGGAACACAAACCGTGGGTGTATGCTGCTGTCTATAGGAGGTGTGACACTATGGTAATAAAAAAAAGTCAGCTCCTCCCAGCAGGATACACCCGCCTTCAGGCTCTGAGGTAGTCAGTTTAAGCTTAGTGTCTAAGGAGGTGGACGGGTCTGGTTTGCTCCAGACCAGGTCTTCTGTTTTTTGTTTTCCTGGTTAGGGACGTGTTAGTTTTTTATTCCTTTTTCTTTTCTGTTTTCAGGTGGGGACTCAGGGACTGCGGTTCCCTGTTTCCCCATTGCGAGTGAGGGGGCACAGACATTGTGTATATGCACTGTTAACCCCCCCCTCGCCAACAGCCAGCGCCTGGGTGGTACCTCATGGGTCCGGGTCCCCCTATGTCTCTGCTCGCCTCGCTCGCGCATAGCAGCCAGGCGTAATGCAGGGACCATAAGCTGACTGAAGACTTCACTGAAGACTCCATTAGGTAAGTTCTTCTGACTGAGGTAAGTACTTTCCCTCCCTTTTTCTCCATAGGTACAGAGCTCACAACCTCTGAGACCCCCTGTTTTTGGCCCACCTTCAGTTTATGGGGCTGGTTTATACAGGGGCTGCATTTTTTATTGGGGGAGCAGTGGCACCTAAGGGGGCATATATGTAGGGCGTGTGTTTTGGGGCACTTTACTATGTTGTGTGTGTGCTTGGTTCTACTACCCCAGTGCCTTATACGCGGCTGTCAGCCGCGGCGCTGTTCGGGCCAGCGCTCTTAGCGCCGGCTAACTATCGTTTTCCCTCAGCGCCTTATTCGCAGCTGACAGCCGCGGCGCTGCTACGAGCCGAGCGCTTCAGCGCCGGCTTACTTTTACTTTTGCCAGCCGTCTCTGCCGGCGTTTAGGCCGCCCGCCCTATTCCCCCGAGCGCTATGCGGACTTGACATGGCGCTCGGGACATGGAGCGGGTGCACCATGACGGTTCTTCTTCGGCCGTCTGTAGCTCCGCCCACTGGGCTGGAGCTCTCAGGGGCGCAAAGCAGCGTCCAATCAGCACAGTGGGCGCGATTTTTCTATGTGAAGGGGCCGGTTACCGTGTGCCTTGCTTCTGGCACGCCCCTCCCATCCTATTGGCTGGCCTCTTCAGTATCTCTGACTGCAGGGAGTGGGTATTCTCTGCAGCTATCGGGACGCAGTCTAGGGGAGAAAGTTCATGGAACAGGTCTCCTCTCTAGGGCTATTCAGCCGCTACTCCAGGTTTCTTCCCTGACCCGGTATATGG
Source organism: Hyla sarda (assembly GCF_029499605.1). Classification (NCBI taxonomy): domain Eukaryota; kingdom Metazoa; phylum Chordata; class Amphibia; order Anura; family Hylidae; genus Hyla; species Hyla sarda. Next base: position 22,347,833 of record NC_079197.1, read on the forward strand.
CTGACTTGACCCAATTCTCCCGTTCCGTAGCTGAGGCCTCACGGGAAGTGGTGTCCGCCTTTAAGGGGTCTTCTCTTGCAGGACCCCTGGGAGGGCCGCTTCTCGTATCCTGGTACTCCACGCTATCACAAACGTGCTAGGGGTGCTTCGTCTGCATTGAGTCTTCAGATAGACGAGAGCGTTCCCCAGCTCTCACACTGACTTTGATGACATTCTGGTATCCGCAGGGAGACATCCAGACAAGAGGTTCCCAGGAATCTAGTGGTTTCTTGGGCGGGGTTCGCCCTACCCTCTTTGTTCCCTCCTCTTCCGCTCCTTCCCAGGGTGCTGAGGAAGATCAAAGCAGAGGACGTTCCCGCCATTCTGGTAGCTCCAGATTGGCCCCGAAGGTCGTGGTACGCCGACGTAGTCAGGCTCCTGGACGACACTCCAGCGCCTTATGCTCTGCTGGACTTACTCACTCAGGGTCCTCTTTGCCACCCCATTTTACATTCTCTACATTCGACGGAGTGGCGGTTGAGACCGCGGTTCTGAGGGCCGCGGGTTCTCTTCCCAGTCATTCACACCTTGCTCAAGGCTCGTAAGCCCTCCTCCGAAAGAATTTACCACCATTCTTGGAGGTCTTATCTTCGTTGGTGTGCGGCTCAAGGCTTCTCTCCGGTAACTTTCTCGGTTCCCGTCTTCTCTCCTTTTTGCAGTCGGGGTTGGAACTGGGGTTGTCTCTCAGTTCCCTTTAAAGGTCAGGTTTCGGCCTTGCTATTCTTTTCCAGCGGCCTCTGGCTTCTCATTCTCATGTCCGGACCTTCCTTCCAGGAGTAGCGCACTCTGTTCCTCCTTATCGGTCCTCCTCTCCTCCTTGGGACTAGAAATTGGTTCTGAGTTCCCTCCAGGGTGCACCCTTGGAGCCCCTTAGAGAGGTGTTTCTCCGCCTCCTTTCTTGGAAAGTGGCGTTTCTTGTGGCTATCACTTCCATCCGGAGGGTGTCTGAACTGGCAGCTCTTTCCTGCCGTTCTCCGTTTCTGGTGATCCATCAGGACAAGGTCGTTTTCCGGCCAGATCCTTCTTTTTTGCCCAAGGTGGTCTCGGCTTTTCATCTCAATGAGGACATTGTCCTCCCGTCCTTTTGTCCTGCTCCCTCTCATCCTGAAGAGCACTTACTACACAAGCTGGATGTAGTCCCGGCGGTTCGGGCTTATCCTTCCATCTCTCTTCATTTCTTCAGTGTGATTTCTTTTTTGTCCTTATGGAAGGTCGTCGCAAGGGACAACCTGCTTCCAAGGCCACCATTTCTAGGTGGATTCAGTCCGCCATTTCGGAAGCCTATCGCTGCAAGGGGAGGATTCCTCCTTTCAAGGTTGTGGCTCATTCTACCCGTTCTGTCGGGACATCCTGGGCTCTCCAGAATAGAGCCTCGGCCTCGCAGATTTGCAGGTGGCTACCTGGTCGTCTTTGCACACTTTCTTGAGGTTTTACCGAGTTCACACTTTCGCATCGGCTGATGCCAGTCTGGGGCGTAAAGTGTTGCAGGCGGCAGTGGATCGGCCGTCTGCCTGATTACTTATCTGCCCACCCAAGGGACGGCTTTGGTACGTCCCACGGTCTGTGTCCCCCAATGGAGCCGATAGAGAAAAGGAGATTATTTAACATTTACCGTAAAATCTCTTTCTCGAAGGATCCATTGGGGGACACAGCTCCCGCCCTTTTTGGGATTTTTCCTTTTGGTTCTCTGTCCGAGGGTGTGTTCAGTTATGTTTTTTCTTCTGGTTCTCGGACACTTTTGGGTCTTCTTGACCTGACGGTCTCCTCCTATTGCTCTAGAACTTAAACTGATTACCTTAGAGCCTGAAGGCGGGTATATCCTGCTGGGAGGAGCCAACTGTGTCATACCTCCTAGAGACAGCAGCATACACCCACGGTCTGTGTCCCCCAATGGATCCTTCGAAAAAGAGATTTTACGGTAAGTGTTAAAAAATCTCCTTTTTGCCGACATCCGCGAATTATGTACAGGACACGATACATGGGAACATACTTGTTAACCAGGGCCACCCAGCGAGAAAGAGGAGGGGTAGTAGTATGTTTTCAGGCCATAATAAGCCCTTACGAGCACAGAAAAGCTGACCACATAGTTTCTTTGTGCTCCGTTTATTCAGCGGTGGGGGTCATTTTTCTTTGACCATGATCTCATTCGGTCAGACCCCTAAACCTCCATAGATCCCACATGCAAGGCTTAACACAAGAATAATTCATCAATGTAACATCTAGGAACCCCACTTTAATGGACCGTCCTGACCTACAGAGACCAGTCCTTCAGTTAGTATGGTGCTTTATGGCCAGAGCTGATATGAGCTGTTCCTCTCTACTAGAGGCAATTGCAGAAATCCGCTTCAGGGGCTATAGGCGCCATACTAAAAAGAAAAGAGAAAACCTTTACTTCCTCTATCAATACAGTTTCCCCATTACTGATGTCATTGTCCTTTTTTAGTGGGGGTTTGGATAAGTTATGGCTTATATTTGAGCTGTGTATTGGATGCATGGTCTTGGATTATTGATATTAGAATCTTCTGTGACGATTACTTCTCCCTCCCTTACAGATAGCTGACTATTATTATGAAGAGCGGATTTGTATGCTACGCTGCGTCCTGCTGCTGCTGACCTACTTCCAGGATGAAAAGCATCCGTACAAGGTAAAGTAGGACATTAATTCTACGAAGAACATAACTAACTGAAAAGCTTATTATTAGTATGAGCGTCCAGACAGAGTGTATTCGAACCAGGGTTCCCCCAACTGTTGCAAAACTACAACTCCCAGCATGCCCGGACAGCCTTTGGCTGTAGTTTTGCAACAGTTGGAGCATCCTGGTTGAGATACACTGTGCTAAGTAATAATAGGGGTGCGGGGGTTACATAAAAAAAAAACAAAAAAACTGATGCCCACCTAGCCTCGGTCCCCGTAGATCTGTCACTGATCCCATTCTCCACCTTGTGGTCCTGGTCTCTTCTCTGTGCTCACGACAACCAGCTTGTTCCAGGACCTTTCAGAGGACGCAGTGGTGTCATGTTTCAGGCCAGTGATTGGCTGAGCAGGAACGTCCTGTAAGTCCCATAAGACACCGGACTGCATGGAGGAGAACGGGACTGGGGCATTAGGTTTTTCCCTGTGCCCGGTACAACATTAAAAGAGAGATCCAGTGCTGAAAAACATATCCCCTATCCTAAGGATAGGTATAAGTTTCAGATCGCGGGGGTCCGACCGCTGAGGCGCCCCCCCCCCCCCCCCCCCCCCCCCGCGATCTCCTGTATGGGGCCCCGGCAGCCCGCGGGAAAGGGCGTGTTGACCACCGCACAAAGCGACGGATGACACGCCCCCTCAATACAACTCTATGGCAGAGTCGGAGCGCTGCCTTCGGCAATCTCCGGCTCTGCCATAGCGCAGTATTGAGGGGGCTGTCGGCTGCCGTTTCGTGCGGTGGTCAACATGCCCCTTTCCCTCAGGCTGCCGTGGCCCCGTACAGGAGATTGCGGGGGCCCCAGCGGTCGGACTCCCCGTGATCTGAAACTTATCCCTATCCTTTGGATAGGGGATAGGTTTTTCAGCACTGGACTACCCCTTTAATGGGGAGATGTGACAATTGCTTACTTGGGATTACTTGACGACATTCAAATGCAAAGTCAGTGTTTCCCAACCAGTGTTCTTCCAGCAATTGCAAAACTACAACTCCCAGGATGCTGTGAGTTGAAATTTCACAACAGCTGGAGGCATTCTGGTTAGGAAACACTGGTCCAGACAAAGAGACAGATTTTGCATTGATATTAAAGGGATACTCCACTGTTTTTGCGCCATCTTGCTTACATTATGGGTGTCAGGTCCGAGCATTCCTAGATGAACAGTTTCCTGGAAAGTGGATTGGTCGTCGTGGGCCAGTTGAATGGCCCCCAAGGTCTCCCGATCTGACCCCCTTAGACTTTTATCTTTGGGGTCATCTGAAGGCAATTGTATATGCTGTGAAGATACGAGATGTGCAGCACCTGAAACTACAGATACTGGAAGCCTGTGCTAGCATTTCTCCTGCAGTGTATATAGTAGTATATAGCAGTGTATACGGATACTGGAAGCCTGTGCTAGCATTTCTCCTGCGGTTTTGCTATTAGGGATCGACCGATATCTTTTTTTTAGGGCCGATACCGATAATCTGTCGATCCCTAGTTGCTATCAGTGTGTGAAGAGTGGGAGAAGAGGGTTGCATTGACAATCCAACACAATGGGCAGCACATTGAACACATTTTATAAGTGGTCAGAAACTTGTAAATAACTCATGAAAGAAGAAAGTTACGTTAAAACCAAGCACATCCTTGTTTTTCTTGTGAAATTCCCAATAAGTTTGATGTGTCACATGACCCTCTTCCTACTGAACAAACAAAAGTTGGATTCTAAATGGCCGACTTCAAAATGGCCGCTATGGTCACCACCCATCTTGAAGTTTCCCCCCTCACATATACTAATGTGTCACAAACAGTAAGTTAATATCACCAACCATTCCCATTTTATTAAGGTGGATCCATATAAATGGCCCACCCTGTACTATAAACTTTTGCACGATATTGTAATTTTTCGACTTTTACCTGTATACGGTTGTCTCTGAACACTCGCAAGCAGATCTTTATTGGAGATGTTCTGTGTTGTCACCTATAGAAAGAATTCAATGACTGCATGGATATGCTGGAGCGGGAGGACTTGATGGGGAAATATCGCAAGCACTTTGAAGATCTGTGCAAGCAAGAAGCACCCACGTGGGAAACGCATGGGAATCTTATGGTAAGTCAGCGTCTTTAGTCGTTTGCTTCTTATGGATGATTGACACAAATCATAAACCACATCACCTAATGCAAGTTCATCTTCATATCCAGCAATAGAATCAATACATTATTGGCTGCTCCCTGGTTTCTTACTCTCTTTGCACAACACTGGTGTAGGCTGAAACAAATTTCAGTTTGCCAACGGGTCCAGATGGCTGCAGCAGCAACAAAGGAGGTTAAAGGGGTATTCCAGGAATAAACTTTTTTATATATATCAACTGGCTCCAGAAAGTTAAACAGATTTGTATATTACTTCTATTAAAAAATCTTAATCCTTTCAGTACTTATGAGCTTCTGAAGTTAAGGTTGTTCTTTTCTGTCTAAGTGCTCTCTGATGACACGTGTCTCGGGAAACGCCCAGTTTAGAAGAGGTTTGCTATGGGGATTTGCTTCTAAACTGGGTGTTTCCCGAGACACGTGTCATCAGAGAGCACTTAGACAGAAAAGAACAACCTTAACTTCAGAAGCTCATAAGTACTGAAAGGATTAAGATTTTTTAATAGAAGTAATTAACAAATCTGTTTAACGTTCTGGAGCCAGTTGATATATAAAATTTTTTTTTTTTTCCTGGATAACCCCTTTAATTGTAGCGAATAGTTAGTAGAGGTGCAGGTTGCAGTCCTAAACATTGTGCATGTCTAAAATCCACAAACATTTCACGGTTAATTTCCACTGATTTATTCTGTTTTTAGACTGAACGTCAGGTGTCCCGGTGGTTTGCGCAGTGTCTACGAGAGCAAGCAATGCTGCTGGAGATCATCTTTCTCTATTATGCCTACTTTGCCATTTCCCCCTCCAACCTACTGGCGCTTACTAGGCTGTTCAAAGAGCAAGGATTTGGGCGTAGACAACAAAATCGTCACTTGGTTGAGCAAAGCTTAGACCCTTTAGTAGACAGAATTGGGTGAGTGGTTCCTGGTTACATTGAGTGGTTACATTATGTGACTAAAGTAAGGGAATGTGCCCTATACAGTGGTCCCTCAACATACGATGGTAATCCGTTCCAAATGAACCATCGTTTGTTGAAACCATTGTGTGTTGAGGAATCCGTGCAATGTAAAGTAGAGGACAGTGGTCTCCAACCTGCGGACCTCCAGATGTTGCAAAACTACAACTCCCAGCATGCACGGACAGCCGTTGGCTGTCCGGGCATGCTGGAAGTTGTAGATTTGCAACATCTGGAGGTCCGCAGGTTGATGACCACTGGTATTGGAGGTTATACTCGCGTGTCCCCACCGCTCCGGACCGTCACCCCTGCCCTGGATGTCGCCCTCCATCGCTGTCCCCATGGTGTCCCCGACTCTCCGGGAAGGTCTCTGCTGCCTGGGAACGTCGCTCTCCGTCACAGCCATCACGTCGCTATGCACTCCGCTCCTATTGGATGACGGGACGGCGTGCGCGGCGACGTGATGACGAGGATGGAGAGTGCCGGCGATGCAGGGGTTCCTGAGGAGTACACTACGGAGTCCAGAGGACAGGTAAGTGATCGTCGGGACCACACGGGGCACCGTAAACGGCTATCCGGTGGCAGCTGAAGCAGTCTGCGCTGCCGGATAGCCGTTTATGCGATGGCCCCGACATAAAAAAGCATCGTATGTTGAAATGATCGTATGTCGGGGCCATCGTAGGTCGGTGGGGGGGGGGACACTGTATTGTTCTTAAAGGGGTCATAGATGTTTAATAGATGCAGGAACCACCTCTGGTACCTGCACCTGTGTGTGGAGAACGGGGTCTGCAACTCGCCCTGCGATGCAGCTTTGTCACCTTATGGCGAAATGTTTTCTCCGTGGCAGCGTTGTCCTCCACATAGATCCAGATCCCAGAGATTGGACCCACATTTATGACACATCCTGTGATTATGAGTTGGGGGGGAAAAACCCTTTTAAAGCGGTATTTCTATTATAAGTTACCCCCTATCCACAGGATTGAGAATATCAAGCTGATAGGTGGGGGTCTGACCACTGGGACCCCTACCAATGCTGAGAATGGAGGTCAGTTATCCCCCATATGGATAGTCAGAGCCAGAGTTACATTCATTTGTTATGGGGTTTCTGAACACAGCTTGTTATCCCCTATTCTGTTAGATGTTGAGATAACCCCTTTAAAGGGGTACTCCACTGTAAAAAAAAATTATAATAATAAATATTATATAATATTTATTTATTTATTATTATTAGTATATATATTTTATTTTTTTCAAATCAGCTGGTGCCATAGAGGTAAACAGATTTGTAAATGACTTCAATTTAATAATCTTAACCCTTCCAGTACTTATCAGCTGCTGTATGTTCCAGAGGAAGTTCTTTTGTATTTTGAATTTCCTTTCTGTCTCACCACAGTGCTCTCTGCTCACACCTCTGTCCATGTCAGGAACTGTCCAGAGCAGGAGCAAATCTCCATAGCAAACCTCTCCTGCTCTGGACAGTTCCTAAAATGGACAGAGGTGTCAGCAGAGAGCACTGTGGCCAGACAGAAAGGGAATTCAAAAAGAAAAGAACTTCCTGTGCAACATACAGCAGCTGATAAGTACTGGAGAGATTAAGATTTTTAAATAGAAGTAATTTACAAATCTGTTTAACTTTTTTCCGGGGAGTACCCCTTTAATGCCAGGATTGTTCCTTTATGTATCTTTAATGGCTGTTACCAGATACCAGACGTCCAGTGATTGGTCATGCATTTAAACATTTCTAATATTTGTATAAAAGATATTTTGAAGTTCTCATCCTGATGGAAGGAATCGACATGGATACTCTGCAGGACTACGTTCTGAAGGATGACCTGGAGCATCCATTTACTAACGAACAACAGTTCTGCAAGGTAAAGTCCGTCCGTATTTCCATGAAGATGGGCTTTGTCCTTTGTGCTGTTCATTGACCGCGTTTTATTAACCCCACAGGACATGGACAACATCTTGTTAACCTTTGGAGATATCCCTCACCACGCTCCTGTCCTCCTGGCCTGGGCTCTGCTGCGGCACACTCTGAGCCCAGATGAAGCGGCCACAACCGTCCGCAAAATGGGCAGTATAGCCGTCCAGCTCCATGTCTTCAAGTATCTGACAACGTTGCTACGAGCCCTTGGTAGTGGCGAGAATAATGTAAGGAACCATTGTAGACAAACGGGGTCCCATATGGGATCTGTAGTGTATCACCTGGATACCCCTGATTATTCCAGGTTATCCCGCATGTTGTACTCATCATACGTCTGTGACTTTTTGAGGTTTAATTAATAGGATTTCTCTAAGCGATGTATTTTAATTTTTCCTTTTTATATTGTTAGTGTACAACCAGCACCGCGTGTCTGTGCGTCTACAGTCTGCTGTGTTTCGCTTTGACTTCCATGGAGGAACATACTCTGGGCAAACAGCAGGTAAGACATAAAAAGATAAATTTCAGGAATTACTATAGTTTACTGACATAACCTTTATATCCGCTGTATGGAAAATCAAATTCAACAATGCTTTTTAATATAAAGTCATCCTGCAAAGGAACCTACACTGTAGGCCAGTGTTTTCCAACCAGGGTGCCTCCAGCTGTTGCGAAACTACAACTCCCAGCATGTTGTGGGAGTTGTAGTTTCGCAACAGCTGGAGGCACCCTGGTTGGAAAACACTGCTGGAGGCATTCTATTAGCCTTGGGAGTCACCGAGCAACATGTGCCATTGTATGGTGTGCAGCTTTCTACATTGTAGGTTTGTTAGATTTTTCCAGTTCATACACCTAATATAAATAGACCCCTATACACTGATATTGATGTGTAGTAATCTTGTAAGTCTTGATTCATTTTATAAATAATGGTCATTACCTTCCCAGGATATTATTGATACAGTTTGTCAAGTGATGACTGCCCCTAATCTCTCTGATCTCTTCTGGAATACCGTGAGTATGGGAACCTGGGCATAAATAGTACATCTTTGTTGGGGGGCACCCATTCTCCACTATAATAATTTTGTGTCAAAGTCAAAAGTCACATGTTTGTCAAGCAGGAAAATAGCATACGAAGTATGACACTATAAAAACATTATACTTGGTTTCAGAATGGTAAAAAAAAGCAAGGCAAAAAGGGAATTAGTCCAGCCTGCACACCCTCTATAGTTTTAGTGGGATCTGCAGACTTTTTGCCTGGCAGTGGTTTCACTTAGGGTCCACTACAAGGGGGAACCGAGGACTAGCATGACTGAGATTGTCCGACCAATACCACATTATCCCCATTGACATCATGGAGCATCAGTGCATCCCAGGGGGTCCCGAGTATCCTGTGGGAAGGGAGTGGCAGCTCCCATGCACAATGAATAGAGCAGCAGGCAGACCCCTCATGATCTTACACTTTGCCCCTATACTGTGGATGAGTGAACAACCCATTTATACCCAGCTGATCCTTGGTTTTCCTTAAATGGGTAGTCCAGTGCTGAAAAACTTATCCCCTATCCTAAGGATAGGGGATAAGTTTCAGATTGCGGGGGTCCGACCGCTGTATCCCCTGTACGGGGCCCCGGCTCGCTGGCCAGATAGCGAGTGTCGACCACCGCATGAAGCGGCGGCTGACACGCCGCCTCAATACAACGCTATGACAGAGCCGGAGCGCTTCGGCTCGGCCATAGAGTTGTATTGAAGGGGCGTGTCAGCCGCCGCTTCGTGCGGTGGTCAACACGTCCCCTTCCCGCGGACTGCCGGGGCCCCGTTCAGGATAGGGGATAAGTTTTTCAGCACTGGATATCTCCTTTTAATCTAGATTTATTTAAAGGAGAACTGCGACGCAACACTTTACACTTTCCCTGTGCCCGGGCTGCAAAAAAAAACAACAATCTTTTACTCACTTTCCTACGTTCCCCCGTTGCGCCGATATCTGCGTCCCTTTCCCCCGATGCTGTTCTTCTTCCTGCTTCTTGGGCTCGCTAACTCATACTGCGCTCAGTGTATCGCCGGCCGCAGTGATGTCCCGCCTCGGCCGGTGATAGGCTGAGCGCACTGTCATGTAAGTAGCCCAGGCCCCTCCATCTACCTTCAGCCCAGGCTCCTTACATGACAGTGCGCTCAGCCTATCACCGGCCGAGGCGGGACATCACTGCGGCTGGCTATGAGTCACTGAGCCCAAGAAGCAGGAAGAAGAACAGCACCGGAGCAACGGGACGCTGATATAGGCGCTATTATTTATTTATTTTTTTGCAGCCCGGGCACAGGGAAAGTGAAAAGTGTTCCGCCGCAGTTCTCCTTTTACAGCTTCCCCATTCATTCATGGGACGATTATCTATTCTTGGGATCGGTGGAGGTCCCATTGGTCAGCTAGTTATTCCCAATCCTGAGGATAGGAGATGCCTTGGGATCTTTGGATAATTTTAACTTTGCCTTTTTAATGGCATATTGTAGGAAATCTTATGGCATGAAGAACCTTAGTGTAAAGCCTCCTTATATTGTACCTCTGTCCTAAAGTGAAGCTGCAAAAAAAAAAACAAATAGATTTAATCTTGAACATGATTGTCACATTGTATTTCTCGCCTTTGTTCCTCCAGGATACCACCATAGGACTTGGCATCTTGCTGGACAGCGTGTGTACGATGTTCCCCTATCAGCTGGCTCCTCTTCTCCAATTGTTCACCGCTCTTGTCTCAAACAAGTCCACGGCCAAGAAGGTAAAAAGGCGACGGTGTGTCCTATATTTTCTGACACTTGACACTGCTGCACTGGATTCCAGTTGTGTTCTTTTGCCTTTTTCCAGGCTTATACCTTCCTAGATAAAATGGTATTTTACACCGAGCAGTATAAGCACAAGCCTCACGATGTCATGTCACACGATGATGAGACGCTCTGGAGGAGACAGACCCCTAAACTGTTGTACGCATTAGGTAATAACATAATGGATTTATATAGAATATTTATGTTGATGTCATCAAATCAATCTTTTATTTTATGACATCTAGTTGTATTTGTATTGGTATCAGCTCTGTTCTGGTATAGAGCTTCATAATTAATCCATTCTGGCTTGTGCAGCCGCCACCAGGATAGTCGGCGCAAATGGATTTATACAGGTCTCCTAATTTGTATCCAGCGCTCCCCCTAGTGGTGGCTGTAAGCAATCAAAATGTTATCATAAGGTTAAAAAAAAAAGTGTCTGTCTTCTTTACTTGTGTATCGTAGATCTCCTTTTTAACTTTTGCAATTTTTACTTAAAGGAGTACTCTGCCCCTAGACGTCTTATCCCCTATCCAAAAGATAGGGGATAAGACGCCTGATCGCAGAGGTCCTGCCTCTGGGGACCCCCACGATCTTGGCTGCGGCACCCAAAAAAAAACAACCAGTGCACGGAGCGAACTTTGCTCTGTGCCTGATGACTGGCGATGCGGGGTGGAGGTTCGTGATGTCATGGTCACGCCCCCTGGTGATGTCACGGTAACGCCCCCTCAATGCAAGTCTATTGGAAGGGGCGTGGCGGCCGTCACGCCCCTTCCAGTAGACTTGCATTGAGGGGGCGTTGCCGTGGAGTCACGAGCAGGGCGTGACTATGATGTCAGGAGCCTCCGGCGCTGCACCCAACACTCTAAAAGAACATTGGGTGCAACAGGGAGATCGCTGGGGTCCACAGCAGCGGGACCCCCGCGATCAGACATCTTATCCCCTATCCTTTTGGATAGGGGATAAGATGTCTAGGGGCGGAGTACCCCTTTAAGATTTGCTTTACACTCTTTTATGTAGTGGATTAGTCATCCTCTCCTTTTACTTGTGTGTTAGGACTGGGTCAGACCAACCTGCGTATACCACAGGGGACAATTGGGCAAGTGATGTCTGATGAACGTGGATTCTTAGTGCGCTGGGAATACTCGTATAGCAGCTGGACCCTCTTCACCTGCGAGATTGAGATGCTGCTTCATGTTGTGTCCACAGCAGGTGAGAAACACGTTCTCTCTGTCATTGTGTGTCAGTGACTGTATAGGGGAAAGCTCACAGCCCCTCATCTTCTCCCCAGATGTGATTCTGCATTGTCACAGAGTGAAGCCCATCATTGACCTTGTGCACAAAGTTATTAACACAGACCTGTCTATCGCGGACTATCTTCTGCCCATCACCTCTCGGATTTACATGCTGCTTCAGAGGTAGGAGGTCTGGATAGGGTGAAGCTGCTGCGCAAATGAATATATTTTAGGACTCTTTGATTTGAGGGAAAATGTGCAATTTCGATATGCGATTGACATATAATAAACTGGGAAATCCCCCAATTTCATGTCCATTCTCCCCATTTCACGTCTGTCCCCTATTTCATGTTCACACCTCCCTTTTCAAATTAATCCTTTCCATGTCAATTCCCCAATGTCACGTCATCCCCCCCCCCTCCATGTCACATTTCCCTCCCCCTTCATTCTGCATTTCTCCCCTCCCTTCATGTCACATTCTCCCCCCTCCATGTCATATTTCTTCCCCCCCATGTCACATTTCTCTCTCCCCCCCCATGTCACATTTCTCTCTCCCCCCCCATGTCACATTTCTCTCTCCCCCCCATGTCACATTTCTCTCTCCCCCCCCATGTCACATTTCTCTCTCCCCCCCCATGTCACATTTCTCTCCCCCCCATGTCACATTTCTCTCTCCCCCCCATGTCACATTTCTCTCTCCCCCCCATGTCACATTTCTCTCTCCCCCCCCATGTCACATTTCTCTCTCCCCCCCATGTCACATTTCTCTCTCCCCCCCATGTCACATTTCTCTCCCCCATGTCACATTTCTCTCCCCCCCCATGTCATATTTCTTTCCCCCCCCTTCATGTCACATTCTCCCCCCTCCATGTCATATTTCCTCTCCCCCTCATGTCACATTTCTCTCTCCCCCCCCCCCCCCATGTCACATTCCCCACAATGTCACATTTCTCCCCCTCCATGTCACATTTCTCCCTCCATGTCATATTTCTTCCCCCCCATGTCACATTTCTCTCTCCCCCCATGTCACATTTCTCTCTCCCCCCCATGTCACATTTCTCTCTCCCCCCCATGTCACATTTCTCTCTCCCCCATGTCACATTTCTCTCTCCCCCCATGTCACATTTCTCTCTCCCCCCCATGTCACATTTCTCTCTCCCCCCCCATGTCACATTTCTCTCTCCCCCCCATGTCACATTTCTCTCTCCCCCCCCATGTCACATTTCTCTCTCCCCCCCATGTCATATTTCTTTCCCCCCCTTCATGTCACATTCTCCCCCCTCATGTCACATTTCACTCTCCCCCCCCCCCCCATGTCACATTCCCCACAATGTCACATTTCTCCCCCTCCATGTCACATTTCTCCCTCCATGTCACATCCCCCCCATTAAAGGAGTAGTCCAGTGGTGATTCAGTGGTGAGCAACTTATCCCCTATCATAAGGATAGGGGATAAGTTGCAGATCGCGGGGGGTCCGACCACTGGGGCCCCCTGCGATCTCCTGTACGGAGCCCCGACAGCCCGCTGGAAGGGGGCGTGTCGACCTCCGCACGAGGCGGCGGCCGACACGCCCCCTCAATACAACTCTATGGCAGAGCCGAAGCGCTGCCTTCGGCAATCTCCGCCTCTGCCATAGAGATGTATTGAGGGGGGCGTGTCGGCGGCCGCCTCGTGCGGGGGTCGACACCCGCTATCTCGGCGGAGAGCCGGGGCCCCGTACAGAGAGATCGCAGGGGGCCCCAGCGGTCGGACCCCCCACGATCTCAAACTTATCCCCTATCCTTAGGATAGGGGATAAGTTTTTCACCACTGGACTACCCCTTTAATGTTGTGCTGAGACATGGAGGAGACATAAAAAAAAAAAAATAAAAAAAAATGATACTTACCTAGTCCCAGTCCTCTGCAGCTCCCGTTCTCTTCCGCGTGGTCCTGGTATCCTGTGCTCCCGACAAGTGCTGGTTTCAGGACCCCTCCCGCCCATCCAATCACTGGCCTGACAGGTGACACCCCCCCGGCCACTGATAAGCCACTGGCTGAGCGTTAAAGGTTCTGAAACCAGCACTTGTCAGGAGCAGAGAGAATATACCAGGACCACACGGAGGAGAACAGGAACTGCGCTAGACCTACGGGGACAGGCCTAGGTGAACATCAGGTTTTTTATGTTTCCCCCGCACCCCTGTTATTACTTCGGGCAGTGTTTCCCAACCAGAGTGCCTCCAGCTATTGCAAAACCACAACTCCCAGCATGCCCGGACAGCCAAAGGCTGTCCGGGCATTCTGGGAGTTGTAGTTTTGCAACAGCTAGAGGCACCCTGGTTGGGAAACACTGATTTAACGTTTAAATTTGCACAAGTTATCGCAAGTTTTCCCAGGGGGCCTTATCGATATATCGCAATTCCCATAACTCGTGATTTGATTGCGATCTATCGTGCAGCCCGATCATATTTCTGGACATTGCCAGTCATTGCCCTCTCTTTCCAGGTTAACAACGGTCCTGAACCCCCCAATGGATTTCATCGCTTCCTGTGTGAACTGCCTGACTGTTTTAGCTACACGAATGCCTGGAAAGGTGCGGAAAGTTTAAGCCTCAAAGATGAAAACACCAAAGTCTTGTTCTAAACTTCACAATAGCTCATTTTAATTGTTCCTATTCCAGGTTTGGACAGATTTGCACCACACAGGATTTCTGCCCTTTGCTTCCAGTTCCTCATCCAGTCACATAATCAGGTACTGATATTAACCCTGCCTGGTCTTTAGCTGCTCACGGTCTCCATTTGTCCTGTAATGCTGCATTTTGCTGTTTTTATTAATTTTTTTAATTTTTTTTCTCTTTTATGATGCAGCACTGAAAATATGAATGCTGGAGGATACGGGACCCTCCTGGGGATCGAGCAGTCCCACGGGGAATATAGCGTCAGCATCTCGTTCCTCCGCCTTGTTACCACATTAGTGAAGGTATGACGATGTGGTTCAGAAGAGAAATGGTTTGTTCCTTAAAAAGTACCTGTCACCAAATAAACTTTTCTAAACTAGCTCAGGCTATGTTCCCTAACTACTCATACCACTCCTCCCACCCTTAGAAAAAAAAATTTAAGAGCTTTAAAAAGCTGTGTATCTTACCATAGTGCAATCTCTCAGCAGGAGAATCACTGAAGCCTGCTGGGGGACCACTTCCGCCCTTAGATGGTTGCAGCACTGTGATGAATAGAAGAGCTCAGGCTCTTTGCAGCTTTCAGTGAGGCTCTGTGTAGCTGTCAATCAAGCTCAGTGCAGAGAAGCACTTCCTGAGTTTGGTCTCCTGCCAGGCCGGGAGGAGACCAAACTTCCTGTATTAATTGCATCAGGGAACAGAGCCACCTAGTGGACATTTTTTTCTATTACATTTTAAACATATTTATGTTCATAATTTTAAAAGCAAGCGAATGGGAAAGCGTCTGCTAATGACACATGGAACACGGTATTAAAAGTTTTATTTGGTGACAGGTACTCTTTAAAATCTTACATATTGCAGGCGGTAATCTTCTTTATCATTCCAGGGTCAGCTTGGCAATATGCAAAGTCAAGGTCTGGTGCCTTGTATTCTGTTTGTGTTGCGAGAAATGCTTCCCAATTACCACAGGTGGCGCTACAACTCCCATGGTGTGAGGGAAAACCTTGGTATGTCATTTTGCCTCTTATACGATGTTTATTTTCACTCTTCTTTTTCCATTGCATATACATAAAGGGGTTATCACAGAGAAATGCAGCCCTTGTCCATATGTTCTAGTGGGATGTACAGTGTATATGAAGGTCAGAGAACCGACAGCTGTACCTCCCCGTACACATGCACACTCAGTCTGCCCAGCAGCTATTCCTCCCTATACACATGCACGCACAGTTCAGATTAGTGTACATGTTCTTAATGGGGTGATGGAGTAAGATGCTGCCAGACTCCTCAAAAGTATATTTTGAAAATTAACGTGCTTGAGCCTTCTTTCCCCACATGACCTCTGTTAAAGGGGTTCTCCGGTGGAAATCATCAACTGGAGCCAGAAGGTTAAACAGGTTTGTAAGTGACTTCCAGTACTTTTTAGCAGCTGTATGCTACAGAGGTAATTCTTTTCTTTTTTTAATTTCTTTTTTGTCTTGTCCACAGTGCTCTCTGCTGACACCTGATGCCCGTATCAGGAACTGCCAGAGCAGGAGAAAATCCCCATAGGAAACCTATGCTGCTCTGGACAGTTCCTGACATGGAAAGAGATGTCAGCAGAGAGCACTGTGGACAAGACAAAAAGAAAAGAATTTCCTTTGTAGCATACAGCTGCTAAAAAGTACTGGGAGGGTAAAGATTTTTTTTTTTTTATAGTAGTCATTTACAAATCTGTAACTTTCTGGCACTAGTTGATTAAAAAAATAAATGTTTTCCACCGGAGTACCCCTTTAAGCAAGTTGGCAATTCCCCATACATATAAAATAGTCAGGCAGGTTTGGATTTCTTTGTTGGGTGTATGGGGGGGAGCCTTTAGTCTTGGACTGATATCCACTTTCATATTAGTTTTATCAACAACTTAGAGCAGTGTTTCCCAACTAGGGTGCCTCCAGATGTTGCAAAACTACAACTCCCAGCATGCCTAGATAGCCTTTGGCTGTCCAGGTATGCTGGGAGTCGTAGTTTTGCAACACCTGGAGGCACCCTGTTGGGAAACCCTGACATAAGGGATTAGAGCTTGACCCTATTAAAGGGGTACTCCTTCGGATTTTTAACCTCTTTAGGACCATGGACGTGTATACACGTCCAATGGCCCTTAACCGGGTATGACGCGGGCTCCCGACTCGAGCCCGCATCATACCAGCCGGCCCCCAGCTGATTCCTGCAGCTGGGGCCCGGCGTTAATAGCCGACATGCGGCGATCGCCACGGGCGGCTATTAACCCTTTAGATCGCCGCTGTCAAAGTTGACAGCGACGTCTTAAGGTGCCTGTATTCAGTCCCTGTTGGTCCAGTGGGGCGGATCGCTCCCCCGCAGCGCGATCTCGGGGGGGGGGGGGGGGGGGGGGGGGGGTTCGGGGCGATCCACTGCTGAGGTAGCCTGAGGGCTTACCTCTCCTCCAGTGCTGGCTCCGGCTCTCTGAATGATACAGCCTGGCAGGGCCAGGCTTTATCATTCGAGCGCAGAGCACGCAGATCACTATGGTTCTATACAACCATAGTGATCTGTATGAGGAATCTAATGATTCCTCCTAAAATTCCCCTAAGGGGACTAAAAGTGTTAAAAAATAAATAAATAAATAAAAAAAAGTTGAAACACACACACATTAACCCCTTCCTTATTAAAAGTTTAAATCACCCCCCTTTTCCCAAATTCCATATAAAAAATATATAAACATAATAAAAATAAACATATGTGGTATCGCCGCGTGCGTAAATGTCCGAGCTATAAAAATATATCATAAATTAAACCGCAGGGTCAATGGCGTACATGCAAAAAAAATTCCAAAGTCCAAAATAGTAAAGTTGATTGCCTGTCTCTTATCTCAGGGTACCTGATCTTGAATCTGATACATGCCATCCTCAACCTCTGCCCGGATATGGATCCACAAAGCAGGTAAATGGCGCCATGCCCAGTCAGTTCCCGCACTCTTTATTTACAGACTGTGATGTGTGTGTGTGTGTGTGTGTATATATATATATATATATATATATATATATATATATATATATTTCCCAAATTATCACCCACAGCTCCCCAAACCTGCAGAGCTTGTGCATCTTCAGTCTGACCAACACCGAGGCGGGACAGGCCGTCATTAACATCATGGGGATCGGAGTGGACACCATCAACGTGGTTATGGCCTCTCAGGCAGGGAGGTGAGTGGAGACATCTCTCATGAATTATTGAGGGAATTTTACTTTATTTTTTATATATATATATATATATATATATATATATATATATATATATACACACACATTATTTTTATTATTTCCATTTTAGTAGTGGAACAGAAGGACAAGGCCAGATGCTAATTCAGACGGTTAAGTTGGCGTTTTCCATAACCAATAATGTCATCCGGTTGAAGCCGCCATCTAGCGGAGTGTCCCCCCTGGAGCAGGCGCTCACACAGCACGGTATGTATGAACTCTCCACATTGTGTACAGATGATGGTGTTATTGGTGGATTATTGTAGTCCGACCTGTGTCTTTATTATCACCAGGAGCTCACGGGAACAACCTCATTGCTGTCCTGGCAAAATATATTTACCATAAATATGATGCTTCATTGCCACGACTGGCTATACAACTGCTCAAACGTCTGGCTACGGTAAGATGATTTTCTTTTTGTATGTTACATTTCTAGCGTTTGCTCTCAAAGGATTTGGAAATGATCTACATCGGTGTCCCCTAAAGTGTGGGCTTCCAGCTGTTGCAAATCTACAACTCCCAGCTTGCCCTGACAGCCTTCGGCTGTCAGGGCATGCTGAGAGTTGTTGTTTTGCAGCAGCTGGAGAACCACGCTTTAGGGGACACTTTTGGATTAAATGGATTTTCATTTGTTATGGATAATAGATATAAAATGATGATCATTCTTCTAAGATGGTGGTTGCATCCTGTAATGCGCACAGAAAATATGATGCAATGCTTAGGTAAAGTAGTCTGCTAACCAATTAGAAAGTTTATACAATGTGCTACGCCCTACTGAAGGACATATACTGCTCAAAAAAATAAAGGGGACACTAAGATAACACATCCTAAATCTGAATGAATTAACTAATCGTATGAAATACTTTCGTCTTTACATAATTGAATTTGCGGACAACAAAATCACACAAAAATTATCAATGTAAATCAAATTTATCAACCCATGGAGGTCTGGATATGGAGTCACACTCAAAATCAAAGTGGAAAACCGCACTACAGGCTGATCCAACTTTATGTAATGTCCTTAAAACAAGTCACAATGAGGCTCAGTAGTGTGTGTGGCCTCCACGTGCCCGTATGACCTCCCTACAACGCCTGGGCATGCTCCTGATGAGGTGGCGGATGGTCTCCTGAGGGATGTCCTCCCAGACCTGGACTAAAGCATCCGCCAACTCCTGGACAGTTTGTGGTGCAACGTGGCGTTGGTGGATGGAGCGAGACATGATGTCCCAGATGTGCTCAATCGTATTCAGATCTGGGGAACAGGTGGGCCAGTCCATAGCATCAAAGCCTTCCTCTTGCAGGAACTGCTGACACTCCAGCCACATAAGGTCTAGCATTGTCTTGCATTAGGAGGAACCCAGGGCCAACCGCACCAGCATATGGTCTCACAAGGGGTCTAAGGATCTCATCTCGGTACCTAATAGCAGTCAGGCTACCTCTGGCAAGCACATGGAGGACTGTGCGGCCCCCCAAAGAAATGCCACCCCACACCATTACTGACCCACTGCCAAAATGGTCATGCTGGAGGATGTTGCAGGCAGGAGAACGTTCTCCACGGCGTCTCCAGACTCTGTCACGTCTATCAGCCAGGAAGCATAGGAACTGAGAATTGGTCTGTGGTCACCACCTGCAGAACCACTCCTTTATTGGGGGTGTCTTGCTAATTTCCTATAATTTCCACCTGTTGTCTGTTCCATTTGCACAACAGTATGTGATATTGATTGTCAATCAGTGTTCTTCCTGAGTGGACAGTGTGATTTCACAGAAGTGTCATTGACTTGGAGTTACATTGTGTTGTTTTATATTGTGTTCTCTTTATATTTTTTAAGCAGTGTATCTTGTGTGTACGCAATACAATAAATCAGAGAACCATTTTGACTCAGTCCTGTGTCAATGTGTTTTTCTCTCCGTGCACGTATTACCTAATTTGGAGCAGGACATCAACCGAGAGCGGTCACTTGGAACGCATCCAAAACACATTTGACCTATCCATTAAATAAGCCATTTATGATTGGTGAAGGTTCAAATCCCAAGCCCCTCGCTCATCAGAATGAGGGGTAGCATTTCTCACAGGAATAAACACCACCCCTTCAATGCAGTACCCTGCAATACGGCAATTTTCATATGAATGTAGCTGTGTCTGTGTACTTCACTCTTATGAGGAGCACTGTGTGAGGTTTTGCAGTAAAGGGAGTTGTTACTACTGTTACGGCTTCTATGCACATCAAAGCCCTATGGCTTCATCAAGGGCCATCAAGAAGAGTAGATTATAGAGATCACATAGTGTCAAAATATTTGTGGTTTTATAAGATGCTTACGAACATTTTAGCCCAGGTACACTTTGCATGTGTTTTTATGATATGCACCTTTTATTGTTTGGTTCATTCAGGTGGCCCCCATGTCGGTGTATGCCTGTCTGGGAAGTGACGCGGCTGCTATCCGGGACGCCTTTCTTAACCGTCTGCAGTGCAGCATAGAGGACATGCAGATAAAGGTCATGATCCTGGAATTCCTCACTGTTGCTGTAGAGACCCAGCCGGGGCTCATTGAACTCTTCCTGAATTTGGAGGTGAAGGATACTAATGGCACAAAGGTGAGGGATGGATGTAACTAACAGCATGCGATGCCGCGCGTCAATATTTCTGTCCTCAGGTGGACGTGAGAAAAAGGATCTGTGTAAAATCGGAGGTTCTGTACAGCCCCATAGACTTCTGGCGATGCCATATGACCTTTCCTTACATCACCAATCATAATGTGGCAACGTGCATGAAGATTCGTTTTTTTCCTGAATGTTTTTGTATAGTCAAAACTTACCTATTTTTTGCCCTATAGGACGCATCGGCATATAAGACGCACCCAATTTATAGGTGCAAAATCTAAAAAAAATAAAGATTT
This sequence comes from Hyla sarda, assembly GCF_029499605.1. Classification (NCBI taxonomy): domain Eukaryota; kingdom Metazoa; phylum Chordata; class Amphibia; order Anura; family Hylidae; genus Hyla; species Hyla sarda. The sequence continues at coordinate 22,368,387 of NC_079197.1, forward strand.
TGAACCTGCGGACCTCCAGATGTTGCAAAACTATAACTCCCAGCATGCCCGGACAGCCGTTGGCTGTCCGGGCATGCTGGGAGTTGTAGTTTTGCAACATCTGGAGGTCCGCAGATTGAAGCCCACTATATAGAAGGTAATACTCACGTGTCCCCGCTGCCCTGAATGTCGCTCCATCGCTGACGCCGTGTCCCCGTCGCTCTTGAACGTCTCTGCTGCCGGCCGGGTATCCTCGCTCTCCGTCGCCGCCATCACGTCGTTGCGCACGTACGCGACGACGTGATGACGAGGAAGGAGAGCGCCGGCCATAGTTCAGGGGATCCCTGAACTAAGAAGACACCGAGGAGGTAGGTAAGGTCCCTCCCGGTGTCCTGTAAGCACTAACCCGGCTATTCAGTCGGGCTGTTCGGGCCCGCCGCCGTGAAATCGCGGCGGTCCCGAACAGCCCGACTGAACAGCTGGGTTAGTGTCACTTTCCCTTCAGACGCGGCGGTCAGCTTTGATCGCCGCGTCTGAAGGGTTAATACAGGGAATCACCGCGATCGGTGATGTCCTGTATTAGCCGCGGGTCCCGGCCGTTGATGGCCGCAGGGACCGCCGCGATAGGGGTGTAATCGCCGTATAAGACGCACCAACTTTTTTTATACAGCGAAAAATACGGTAAATAGAAAAAAAAATTTATGGACATAGTAAAAATAAAAAACAAAGATGGTAAAATCTCACCTATCTCAGTCGTCCTCACTCACCTGCAGTTTGTTAGGGTACATTGCCATCAGTGGTGATGGTCCGCATGATCCTAGCGCCAAAGGATTATGGTGGCAGCCGCTCAGACGTAATCTCTGAGCTGAATTCCTGATCGGAATTCTGTGCAGAGATTCCATAGTGTGAACATGTACCCTAAGAGTGCATCAATCTACTGTTGGTCAGAGCGATTGGCCTGCAGTATAAAACATTGTAACGTTTGCTCTTCGGCAGCTGACAGAAAACTGTTTAATACAATGTAACAAGCCCTGCAGCTGTAGAAGAGAGTCTAGATTAGTACAGGTACTCTAATTGTAAGCAAAGAGGGCTTGGGGCATTAAAGGAGTACTCCGGGATAGGGGATACTTTCAGTTTCTCTTTCCATGTTAAAGATATCTGGCTGCAATTAAAGGAGTACTCCGGGATGTGAAAACTTATCCCCTCTCCTATGGGTAGGGGATAATTTTCAGATCATGGGGGTCCGACCGATGGGATGCCCCCCCCCCCCGGCCGACACGCCCGCTCAGCGAAGCACTATGGGAGAACCGGAGATTGCCAAATGCAGCTCTCTGGCTCTCCCATAAAGATGTATTGAGGGGGCATATCAGCAGCCACTTTGTGCAGTGGTCGGACACGCCCCCTTCCCTCGGCGTGACGGGGACCTGTAAGGGAGATCCCGGCGGCCGGACTCCCGGCGGCCGGACTCCCGGCGGCCGGACTCCCGGCGGCCGGACTCCCGGCGGCCGGACTCCCGGCGGCCGGACTCCCGGCGGCCGGACTCCCGGCGGCCGGACTCCCGGCGGCCGGACTCCCGGCGGCCGGACTCCCGGCGGCCGGACTCCCGGCGGCCGGACTCCCGGCGGCCGGACTCCCGGCGGCCGGACTCCCGGCGGCCGGACTCCCGGCGGCCGGACTCCCGGCGGCCGGACTCCCGGCGGCCGGACTCCCGGCGGCCGGACTCCCGGCGGCCGGACTCCCGGCGGCCGGACTCCCGGCGGCCGGACTCCCCCTGCGATCTGAAACTTAGCCCCTATCCTTAGGCTAGGGGGTAAGATTTCATATCCCGGAGTAGTCCTTTAATTGCAGCCAGAGATCTTAAATATGGAAAGGGAAGCTGAAACAAAGTGTAGCAGAAAGTTACAGAATTCACTGTTAAGGTGGCATTGAAAACTTTTGTTGATCTGCATCTCCTCAATTCTGTATGTCATGCAGGAGTATAGTCTGGGCCAATGGAGCTGCCTGCAGGTTGTCCTGGACCTAATAGACCTCCAGAAATCTGACCGGTTTTGGTGCACACCTCAGCTACACCGCTCCGCCATCGCTTTTCTACATGCCTTATGGCAGGATCGTCGCGACAGTGCAATGACCGTCCTAAGAATCAAGTAAGTGATACGGTTCAAGTCTCCCTGTCCTATAGAAATGTCAAAAATTGGGATCGATTGGGGTTTGGGTGTTGATACCTCAACATATCGGTAAATAGAGCCGGGAGATGCACTTGCCTAAGCTTTTCTCTCACTGCGATCGCCATCCTGCTGCAAGAGACACTGCATAGACTTACAATGGAGACAGTCTCCTGCAGTGAGACAGAAAAGGCAACGATTCGGAGAGAGAAGTTCTTAGATGAGCACCAAACCCCCAAGTGATCAAAACTTTTGACATGTCCTTATGACAGTGTTTCCCAACCAGGGTGCATCCAGCTGTTGCAAAACTACAACTTCCAGCATGCCCGGACAGCCTTCGGCTGTCCGGGCATGCTGGGAGTTGTAGTTTTGCAACAGCAGGAGGTACCCTGGTTAGGAAAGACTGCTGTAGGACATGTCTTTAGTTTTTTAAAGTGACAGCGCCCACGTAAGTATCATGTGTTAGCGTGGGAACAAGTAAGGTGAAGGTCGCTGACTTTTTATTTTTTTTTATTTTTTATTCTTCTCTAGGCCCAATTTCTGGGAGAACCTGACAGCTCCTCTCTTTGGGACTCTTGTGCCCCCCTCAGAATCTTCGGATGTGAGTATATTATAAGAATGTATTGTATACAGTGATGTGACATGCCCCTGACTTACATATATGCCATGCTTTTACAGCTCAGCGTGCTGGAGACCTGCGCTTTCATCATGAGAATTATCTGCCTGGAGATCTACTACGCGGTTCAGTAAGTCAGTCTGGTGCTGTGCAAATTATAAGAGGCGCTGACATGTCTGGTAAATACTTAAAGGAGTACTGCAGTGTTAGACACTTATCCCCTGTACGCAGGATAGGGGATAAGTGTATGATCGCTGGGGGTCCGACCGCTGGCACCCCCCCGCGATCTCCCGTACGAGGATCCGGCATTGCTGCTGCTAATGTGCGTGTTTACGACCTCACTTAGGTCAACGACACGTCCCCTTCCATACAGCTCTATGGGAGATTCACGAACACTGCATCTCCGCCTCTTCCATAGAGATACATGGAGGGGGCTACGGATGACACGTCTTCTGCACGGGACAGCAGCAACACAGCTGGGGCCCCGTACAGGAGATTGTGGGGGGGGGTCCCAGGGTTCGGATCCTACGGATAGGTGTCTAACACTGCAGATGTCCTTTTAAAATAGCAATTCTAAAGCTTCAAGCTTTGCATTTTGCCGTTGAGGCTTCTGAAAATGCCAGAGAAGATTGACAAGTGAGTTTTGCAACAGCGGGAGGTACCCTGGTTGGGAAACACTGCTATAGGACATGTCTTTAGTTTTTTTTTAAGTGACAGTGCCTACGTAAGTATCATGTGTTAGCGTGGGAACAAGTAAGGTAAAGGTCGCTGATTTTTTTTTTTTATTTATTTTTTACTCTTCTTCTCTAGGCCCAATTTCTGGGAGAACCTGACAGCTTATTAGAAAATCCCCATTTCTTGTCCTATCACATGTGTAGGAACATTGATAAGGGGAATGGTAGCACCTAGTTGTCAATTTAGAAGAGGAAGAACAGTACAAAATGTGATTTAGGAGAAAGTATTTCCTACAATGGACGTGCCCAGGAAATGCAGAGATATCCTACTAAAGGAGAACCCCAGGATATGAAAACTTATCCCCTATCATTTAGAGTAGGGGATAAGTTTTCATATCTCGGAGTACTCCTTTACGATTTACTGCAATGTTCTTTTGCTCCTTGTCCTCTTTACTCCATGTTTCTCATTCTTTGCAGTGGTTCTCTGGATAAGTCTCTGAAGAGCATTCTGGAGAAGTTCTCCAAGGACGGACGCTTCACTTACTGGTCAAACTACATGCAGTCACTGGTGCTGCGGGTGGCGGAGACAGAAGGCAGCTGCAGTTCACTCACGGAGTACCAGATGCTGCTGTCAGCCTGGCGGGTGCTGCTCATCATTTCCACGCATTATGTACGTACATAGATATCACTTTCTTATGGGTTTAGTCACCAAATGCTATTAGATTTATCTACTGTGTAGGTAGTTTTGGAAGGGTTCTCTCCTGAAGACAACACCTATCCAAATGTCCCATTAGAGCTTAAAGGGGTACTCTGCTGCTCAGCGTTTGGAAGAAACTGTTCCGAAAGCTGGCGCCAGGCGCTTGTGATGTCATAGCCCCACCCCCGTGCCGTCATGCCCCGTCCCCTCAATGCAAGTCTATCCCATAGACTTGCATTGAGGCAGCAGAGCGTGACATCATGAGGGGGCGGGGCTATGACGTCACTAGCTCCCGGCTCCAGCATTCGGAACAGTTTCTTCCAAACGCTGAACAGCGGAGTACCCCTTTAAGGATGTCAGAGGGAGTTACTCCATCTATGAGAAGCTCTTCCCATCTGATGGATTTGACCCATTATTGTACAGTGCTCCCTCAAGTTACAAGTATGACCATTGTATGTTGAACCCATTGTATGTTGAGTCCTGAACACCTGGTTATTGGCTCTGAAGCCCCACAGTGTCATCCAAAAATAGGAAAAAGTAGAAAAATAAGTAGATAACTAATATAGATAAAGCAAATCCTTACATATAAAAGTAAAAAAGATCTGCTGGGAGCTGTAATCACTGTCTATGTAGAGGACAGGAGCTTCTTCAGGGTCCTTTACAGTACAGAGTGTCCTAAAAAGTAATGGAGCCGCCCTCACCTGGTGTCCAAAGGAGCAGCTAACTCTGGTACAGGTAACGAGTACAGAACATGTAATTCCTCCCTGTACTGTAGGGGGTGCTACCAGACATCAGTCAGTGCATACACTTCAGTAATACAGGTAAAGAGTAGTACAGAACATGTAATACCTCTGTGTACTGTAGGGGGCGCTACCAGACATCAGTCAGTGCATACACTTCAGTAATACAGGTAAAGAGTAGTACAGAACATGTAATACCTCCCTGTACTGTAGGGGGCGCTACCAGACACCAGTCAGTGCATGCACTTCAGTAATACAGGTAAAGAGTAGTACAGAACATGTAATACCTCCCTGTACTGTAGGGGGCGCTACCAGACACCAGTTAGTGCATACACTTCAGTAATGCAGGGGTTTTACCAGTGAAATTCCCATTCTGAATGGAAAGTTCTTTCAGTCATTGACGGTATCACAGATCTGGACTGTCTGTACATTGTATGTTGAGTCTAGTTTCACATTACAATGAAAAGAACATTGTATACTGAAAATATTGTAACCTGAGGCCATTGTAAGTTGAGGGATCACTGTATTACATGGATTCCATCAGAATGATCCTCTTGTTAAAAGGGTACTCCGGTGGAAAACTCTTTATTTTATTTATTTATTTTTAAATAACTAGTGCCAGAAAGTTAAACAGATGTGTAAATTACTTCTAATAAAAAATCTTAATCCTTCCAGTACTTATTAGCTGCTGAATACTACAGAGGAAATTATTTTCTGTTTGGAACACAGAGTTCTCTGCTGAATCACGAGCACAGTGCTCTCTGCTGACATCGCTGTCCATTTTAAGAACTTTCCAGAGTAGGAGAAAATCCCCATAGAAAACATGCTGCTCTGGACAGTTCCTAAAATGGACAGAGATGTCAGCAGAGAGCACTGTGTTCCAAAAAGAAAATAATTTCCTCTGTAGTATTCAGCAGCTCATAAGTACTGGAAGGCTTAAGATTTTTTAATAGAAGAAATTTACAAATCTGTTTAACTTTCTGGCACCAGTTGATAAAAAATTTTTTTTCCACCAGAGGACCCCTTTAAAACCTGTCCTGACCCAGGTACACAAGAAAGAGCTCTGAAACATTGTAAAAAAAAACCTACCCCTCAGTTTATGTCCCAGACAGATCTTCAGCCTCTGAATGCTTTTTCAGCCGTACATAGGAAGTTGCCAAACCTTTTATTGTGCAGTTAGCTTAGCTTTATTTAAAGGGATAGTCTCCTTAGGACAACGCCCGGTCATATCCTTTATAGACAGCAGGTGATGCCCTCAGTTCTGAGTGTGCCCCTATATGAGATCAGGAGCTCTTTGATTCCTTTTAGCCCTTCTTTGCCCCTAATCTTGCATGTTATCCTATTAGAGTGGTGTTTTCCAACCAGGGTGCCTCCAGCTGTTGTAATAGTACAACTCCCAGCATGCTGGGAGTTGCAGTTTTGCAACAGCTGGAGGCACCCTGGTTGGGAAACACGGTATTAGAGTGAACACTGACTTTTATGTTATATGGCGGCTTAATCTCTGCTTGTTTTTATCTTGATTTTCCATGACAGGCGGACGTAATGCTCCTGACAGACGTGAAAGTAAAGCAGGCACTTTTCCAGGACATCTTGTCTGGAACAGAAATTTTGGTAACTATCTTGCTGGCAGACGTGAGCCCTGCCCTCTTTTAGTGGCGAATGCTGTAACATGAGGCTGACTACATACTATCTACAATATGGCATCAATCTGGCTAGAAATAACACAAATCTTTATAGTTCCAGGTCCCCAGTTCGGCCCCTTGTCTGCAGCTCGGCTTTATGCTCTGTACTCTGATGATGATTTTACTCCGACGCTGGAAGAAGTAAGTCTGCTCCTCAATATTCTGTTTTATAATAACATTACTGTGTTATTTGGACTGTAAGACACTCAAAAGTGCAACGTTGGAGACTCTAGATGTTATGTCTGTCTTGGTCTGTGTTCACACACAGCCACTTGATTTGGTTGTGTTTTAAGTGATTTATTCCCCGGTCAGGGAATAGTTAAAGCCTTTGACTTTCTATCCAATAGATCTTAGGGTGTGGCTATTTAAGATCAGCTCAGTCTAGCTTCTGGGCTGGTGATTACATATACATCTTGTTAGCTGCTAACATGCTGCTATGGAGCTCTTGGTGAAACACTCTATCACACTATCTCTGTTTTAGCATGCACCTTACATTTATCTTTGACATGTCCTGGGCTTTTACCTGTGGTTAGATAGCATGCTCATAGTAGATTTTAATCTGTGTTTGTATAGTCTGTTTTAGGATTTGTATGTCCTTTCCGCTATGTATCTGTTCACACTGTTTTCTCTTGTATCTGTTTTCTGTGTTTCTATAACTAGGCATCCCTGTTACATATCCATGGGGACTCCGTGTCTACTGGAGGTTTTCTGAGGGATTGCGATTATTCCTGTTTAGCTATAGATCCCTGTTACCGGTCCATGGGGACTTTTTGTCTACTGGAGGTTCTGGGGGATTATGCTATATTCCTGTCTGTTCCTGGAGTCTGTTTAGACTCACCCGTTTTCCTGTCTGGTGTTTTGAACTCTATTTGTTTGTTCGTTCTTGAGTTGAGATCCTTGGAGTTTTTGTACATGCACTGATCATAGAGTACATGATCACTTAGCTAGTGTTTTCCTCTGTGCTTAAACATTGGTCTATAGTGTCCTCTGAACCTAATACTATAGAGTTCTATGTTCCTGTTATGTTTCTGGCTTGTGACCGACTATTTATTTGTATGTATTTTTAAGGTCACTGCACTTTAGCTCAGGGAGGGACCGGTGCCAAGTTGTCGATCCACAGTGTTATCATAGATATTAAAGGGGTATTCCAGGAATAAATAAAAAAACTTGCCTTTTTTCTTTCAAATACAGCGCCCTCCTTGTCTCTACTTTTGGGTGTGGTATTACAACTTGGCTCCATTCACTTCAATGGAACTGAGCTGCAGAACCACAGAGTAGAAATGTACAACAAAAAGAGAAACAGAAACACAGCCGCACATCCGCCATTTGTATTTTGTTCTATTTGCTTCTCAGCATAACTTCAAAAACTAACAGGTTGTTATTATACATTTTGATCAAAAAGTACAAAGCCCACTCGCCACGTCAAGGCCATTTTTATAGTAACCCCAGTTGGGGTGTTTCAAGCATCTGGCCGTCACTTGTTGACTTATTGTCAGTACTTTCTGTTGCTAACAGCGAACTCAATTCACCCGAGAACATCCTCAAGTCTCTGGCAAGAATCCTAGATGGGGTCCTGCAGGCCGATAAACAGCAAATGGAGAAGGCTAAAGCGCGAGTCTTCTCCTCCCTGATCTGTGTCTTGGAGATGAAACAGATGAAAGGTAAGACAAGTCCGATAAGAATAAAAGGACTCTTCAAGAGGTTCCCCAATATTAGGAATGATGGGTACGCCAGGACTTCATGACCGGTGGGTTCCTCAGAATGGGGAGAGGCTTTGGTGGTATTTAAGCAGGTGTTCCTGGCCTAAATTTATATAAATATACATATGTTATGCTTGACCTGTTATGCTATGGGCTCCAACTTGGTCCCTCCAATTGTGGGAAAGGAGATCGGTCAGTGGTCTTGCTTACACGTGGTCCTCTACATTGTCATGTGAGAGGTAGGAAAGAGCTGAGCACCATATGTAGACACATTCAAGATGGTAATACCCCTTTAAAAAGTACCTGTCATGATCTTTTTAAATTTTACAATCCTCCCAGTTCACTGCCCCCATCATGATAAACCGCCCCAACTGGTGCCAGAAAGTTATACAGATATGTAAATGAATTCTATATAAAAGTCTTAATCCTTCCAGTACTTATCAGCTGCAGTTTCTGGCTTGTGACCGAAGGAAGTTGTGACCAGAGGAAGTTGTGTAGTTGTTTCCAGTCTGACCACAGTGCTCTCTGCTGACACCTTTGTCCGTGTCAGGAACTGTCCAGAGTAGGAAGACAGTTCCGGACATGGACAGAGGTGGCAGCAAGAGAGCACTGTAGTCTGACTGGAAACAACTACACATCATCCTCTGGAGCATACAGGAGCTGATAAGTACTGGAAGGATTAAGATTTTTATATAGAAGTAATTTACAAATCTGTTTTAACTTTCTGGCACCAGTTGATCTGAAAACATTTGTTTTTCCACCGGAGTACCCCAAAAATATGTAGTAATCTTTATTGAAACTTACATATATAGAAAGCCGCTATCAAAGTACAGCTGCACCAGAATGAATCCCTATTGGCCAGCCGGCCGTTACGGCCGGCTGGCCGATAGGGATTCATTCAGGTACAGCTGTACTTCAATAACTGCTTTTAAAGGGGTACTCCACTGGAAAACATTTTGTTTTTTAAATCAACGGGTGCCATTAAATTAAACAAATTTGTAAATTACTTCTATTAAAAAAAAAATCTTAATCCTTCCAGTACTTATCAGCTGCTGTATTCTCCACAGGAAGTTATTTTCTTTTTTTAATTTCCTTTCTGTCTGACCACAGTGCTCTCTGCTGACACCTCTGTCCATTTTAGGAACTGTCCAGAGTACAAGCAAATCCCCATAGCAAACCTCTCCTGCTCTGGACAGTTCCTGATCATTTCTTTTTTTCCCATCACATCTTGCAGTTTCTAAGGTTCATCTTGATAAAATCGATGTTTGTCTTCGCAGCCAGCAGTATCCCCCAGTACCAGCAGCTGGTCCTCAGCGTCTGTGAGAATCTACAGGAAGAGGTGATGTCGCTTATAAATGAGACCCGCCATGGACTGACAACTGGGGAAGGAGCGGAGGACAAGGACAGCATGGAAACTGATGATCTGCCCAGAACCAGGCACAAAGACCAACGTGATACGGTGAGAGGCGAGACCCCTCTGAGGAATGATAAACTAGTGCAGAGAGGAAATGGAGATCCCCCATAGGTATTCTCCTGCCAGGTACATGGATGGGCAGGGACACTTGAGCCCCTGCCCTAGAATGTCCTCCCTGATTCGGACCTCTGTGGGGTTAATGCGGGTCCCATTCAGCTGACATGACTGCTGGATGTCCCCTACCTCAGGAATTGTGTGTTAAAATATGTAAGGCTTTCACAAACCTTTTTTAATTAGCCGTGCCCCCCCCTGCCCCCTTTTTTTGTTTCTACTGGAGCCTCTGCCCCCCAAAATATCTGCGCACGTCCCTGTGGATAGATATTAACATGTTACCTCTTTACCTGGATTAAAGGGGTATTTCGGAATTATTTTTTTTCTCGGTTGCTTCATTGGGGGACACAGGAGACCATGGGTATATGCTGCTGACACTAGACAAAAAAAATCTCCGCCTCCCAGCAAGATAGAGCTACTCAGGTTTAGCTTAGTGTCAGTAGGAGGCAGAGTTCTCCAGACCTGGTCTTTTCATTTCTTATTTTCTAGTTCAATATGTCTAGTTAGGTTCTTTTTCCTTTGTTGTTTTTTCTAGGTTGGGCGACAGGAGCATGGCGCTGCCTGATCTCCCATATGCGACAAAGGGGCACGGTGCAAAGAGTATGGGCTGTTAACCCCTTATTGCCAGTGCCTGGCGGAGTACCCAGAGTCTGGGTCCCCCTCGTGCCCCTGCATTCCTCGCTATTACAGCTTGGCGTGATGCAGCGTGGACATAAGCTGGCTGAAGCCGCCCTGGGTGAGTATGTACATTCCTCCGCCCCCCCCCCCCCTTCCTGTGTGGGGTGTCCAATGGCTGTGTCCCTGCTGGTACAAGGTAAATTCTACAGAAGCGGCGACCACCTTACCAATGCCATGGGTGGTGTAAGGTTGCTCTTCAGTGGTATTTGGCTCTGAAGGGCTCCTAGATAGAGGTAAGTTGCTGGTTTGGCAAAACTGAAGCCCTGGTTCAAGCCCTCTGGTGTGTAATCACCTTAACTGGCAGCTCCGGTACTTCACATTAATTGGACGTCCATGCTATGATGGCTTCTTTCACATCGGCGGATCTGGTACCCTGCTAATAGTATGATGGGCCCTGTGGAGTGACCCTGCTCATTCACTGGACAGTTGGACAGGTATGGCACCTGCTGTAGCTCTCGCAGCCAGCGCACTCCCCCCCTTCTTTAGAGGGGCAGGTTTGCGGAGTTCCTGCACTGGCCACTACAGCCATTTCACTCCCACCTTCCTGGGTTTAGTGGATTCCGGCTTTGGCTAGTCCAGGATTCTCCTCTGCTCCAGCTGGTTCCTCCGTTACATTCTCTCTTTCATGGAGGGAGTCTTGCTACCTACTACCGTTGCCTGCATTGGCTAATGCTGTCATTGCATTTCTTCTTTTCTGTATTGACTGTCTTAGAAGATCCCTCCTATGGCGAGTTCAACCATCTTGTTAACCTCTTCAGTTGCCGTCTTTGGGGTAGCTTGGTGGGCTGCCTGTTTTCAGCCATTTCACTTCTTTCCTAGAGGGAGTTCTGCAGGTCTTGTACGGTTCCTGTTTGTGTTCTTGCAGCCGTCGTCATTCTGCCTCCTAGTCCAGAATGGTTTATGCCTTGGTTCCTATCCTTCCCCTCCTATCCGTCCTACTCCCCATTGGAGTCTTGCGGGATTTGGTCTAGTTACCGCTGTTGCTGTGCTGGGGTTAACCTTGCCTTTCTTCTTGGCACTGCTAGGGTGGTTCCCACCTTGCCACCCTCCCCTTCTTTTTTCAGGGTAGGGTGCTGAAGAATAAATAGTCCTGCGTGCGAATTGACAAGCTTTAGGCTTTAGCGGACAAACTTAACAAGCCACTTCCAGGAATCCAAGAGTAAATTTAATGCACACCAAAAAGGTTAAATACAGGCATGGAGTAAATAGTGTACAAAGAAAGAGTTCCTTACATAAAATGATTGAAGATAGAAAAGTTCATATCTCCTGGTCCTTGAGAATTCCTTTGTGTGTAGGAGAGATGGCTTCAGTTGTGTGGCCGGCAGAGGGAATGTTGTTGTTCTTCCTTTCGGTACCTGCCTCGTGTTAACCCATCTACTAGGTTCAAATGGCCTTCTTATATACTATTAGCTTTGGCCTCATTGGATACATAACAAGTCCTTAAATGTATGGATTCCATTTCAGCTTATGTGGTAATGCGGCCAACCTACAAATATGGTCTTAGGTTGTTTCTCCCTAGCTAGTGACTATAGAATATAGCTGACACCACTAAGTTGTATATTTGGAGCACTTCACGTGGTTACATGTCAGCCATCTTGACTTTCACTAACCTTCAGTATATATAAGATACAAAGTGATCTCTTATCAATGATTACATATGGTCTTATGTTAGGGGTAAGTAAGTTTTGTTAAATATGTTAATTATGATATTACAGGTGCTGGCAATCCTGATGTGGTTCCTAATCTGGTTACCCTATCCCTCAGGGGTTGCACTCTCCTTCGGGGTAGCTCTTGCTTCTTACTTGGAGTGTCTTAGGACCCTCCTCCTCGTAGCTCTTCTGGGTGGGCTTCCTGTGGCTCCCTGAGGTTCCGCGGCTGTCTCGATGGCGGCATGTCATTCCTCCCTCTGGGTGTGTGTCTGTTGTTCCGTGCTTGGACGACTGTCTTGGTGGGCGTCCAGAACATGTCTTCTGTTGTTACGCCTTACTGCTTCAGCTGGACTGACACCGTGGCTGGGTCCCCTCTGTCTCCCTCTCTGTAACTATTTTTCTGGGCTGTTTCCTTACAGAGTCATCCAGACTGTTCTGACTGTTGGGATTCGCTGCTTGTTCGGCCTTGTCTGTCCTCTCGTCCCTTGTATTGGAAGGGGCTGGGCAGCACGGGAAGCTCAGTGGTAGCGGTGGTTGTTTCTCTGCCTGCCATTCCCCCGTAGGGTCTATCACTTCCTCCTTGGAGGTTCCAGACTTGTTCATACCCTCTCCCTCGATATTCTGCCCTTTCAGCACCCTCTTGCTGCTCCGGGGTTTCCGGACAGCTCTTCCCTCTTTACCGGCCTGTTTACCTCCCTCCATCTCCCTATTCAGCCATGCGGACCTCGTGGCCGAGGGCTTTTCGGTCAGTCTGGTTGGCCCTGTCTGGCCAATGCGCACTTCTTGGGGTGTAGTCCTCCCATTGCACACTTTTCTCTGCCCTTCAAGGTGATACTGAGTGTTCTTTGTGTTTTTCTTTCCACCAGATTTCTCGCAGGTTGGCAATGAGCCTGTGGTTTTTGTAGCTTGGCCTCTCAGTTTGGGTGCTCGGCGGCGGGCTCCATGCTTTAGTCTTCTTCGGGCCAGATCGCCCTTTAGTTCAGGCCTGGATGTGGATCTTGCTCTGTATCTCTCTTCTTTGCCAGCAGCTTCTGGTTTGCATCCTTCTTGCCCTCTGCTGTGTGTGCTCAGCTTCCTTCTTATTGTCTTCTCCCTCCTCGGCTTCAGCCCTGCTGTTGCAGCTGGCCTCCTGGTGGGGCTCTCTCTTCATGCCTTCCGGCTCGTTTCTATCCTAGGAGCTGGTGTTTTCTTGCCACATTCTCTTGCTTAGAAGAATCTCTGATTGGGGTTCTCCTGGCGCTTTCTCTTCCTCGTTTTGGTCAGGCCCGCCGGTCCTGCGTCTTATATATTTTCTTGGTAGGTGGTTTCCGCTCCTTTCAGGTCGTACTCCGCCTGGCAGGCCTCCGGGGCGGCCATTTATTTCCGTTCTTAGTCAGTTGTCGGACCACAGTCTCTGCACGATTCCTCCCTTTTGGGTCCTGGCTGTCCCCTCATGTTTTCTGGGGGTTTCTGGGGTGGTTGTTTTCCGGATTCCTCTGGGTCTTGTCCACTTTTTTCTCCTAAGAGATATGGCTCAGTCTCTGGCCTGACCTGCCCTTTTCTGGTGGTTGTTTTCCTCACCCCAGGGACTGCTTTGGTACATCCCATGGTCTCCTGTGTCCCCCAATGAAGCGACCGAGAATGGGAGATTTTATTTTTTACTCACCGTAAAATCTCTTTCTCGTAGCCTTCATTGGGGGACACATCACCCACCCATTTACGGTTCCTGGTCAGGTTGTCTGTTGTTCCTTTCTGGTGTCCTTCAGACTTATCTCCTTTGTTCTTTGGTTTCTCCTACTGCTTTGTGACACAACTGATTAGCTCTGTGGGCGGGTATATCCTGCTGGGAGGAGCCAACTTTTTTTTTGCCTAGTGTCAGCGCCTCCTAGTGGCAGCAGCAGAATACCCATGGTCTCCTGTGTCCCACAATGAAGGCTACAATTAAGAGATTTTACGGTGACAACAAAAAAAAAATCTCCTTATGTGACTATGCTGCAGGGGCTGTAAAGTTAGTGTAGTTCATTATATAGTGTCTGTACCTGTGTTTCGATGGTGGTCTTGCAATTCTTATGCAATCTTTGCCCTAGATGTTCATTTTTAGCAGCTTACAAAATTAGTGTTGTCTTAGGTTTTCCCAGGTAGCAGTGTGGCCTGAGACATTACATCACTAGTCAGGTGTTGAAAGAGAGCATGTCTGTGCTATAATGGGTGGAGCGACCGCTGGGTGGGAAGGAGATCATTCTCCAAAGTGCTGCAGGGAATTGTAGTTTCAAGCACAGCATGGAAGGGAGCCTAGCTGTGCTGCACTGGGTGGGGTGGCTGAGTTTTGAAGGAGATCAGTCAACTAGAAACAAGGGATCCTGGGCATTGTTATTGGAGGTAGGGCACAAAAACTGGAAATAGCCAGCAGCGTGATGGCGGACACAGGACACTGCCACTTACCACTAACACAAGCACAGATTCTTGGTAAGCATGTCCATTACTGGCTGACAGGTAATTAGTAAAGTCACCTTGTGTGTTACCATATATACTGTCCTTTATACTGTACTACATAGTATTTCCCTATTCTGGTCGTAAGCTGTGTTTTCGTCTCTGTACAGGTCTGTGTGCTGGCATTACACTTGGCCAAAGAGCTGTGCCAAGCCGACGAAGATGGAGACCAGTGGCTACAGGTCATCCGGCAGCTGCCTGTGTTGCCCATGCTGTTCAGTGCCCTGGAGATCAGCCTCAGGGGCAAACAGAACCTCCATTTCTGTGAAGCTTCTTTTCACCTCTTGTTCACTTTGGCTAAAACACACCAGGTAAGTTCACTTTGGCCATCAAAGACTGTGCCATGGGAAATGCCACAGTTACCTGCAGGGGCACAGGCAGATATGCGCCATCTGGTGCCATTCAGATTTCTCTGCCTGAGTCTGGAATGGCTGAAAGTTCTGCTCAATATTCACTAAGTGCTATGAACCTATGAAGAGGTTGTCTTTCCAACCTATCCACAGAATAGATAATAAATTATCCGGGGATCTGACCTCTGGGACCCCTTGCAGTCATGAGATGGGTTCCCTAATCTGTCAGTAACGGTACTTCGTTATCTCTGATGGCAGTTTCTATAGACCAGAGTTTCCTAACCAGGGTGCCTCCAGCTGTTGCAAAACTACAACTCCCAGCATGCCTGGACAGCCGAAGACCCATTTAAGCTTTCTTAAATGCCACCTTTCACATTATGGGGAAGATTTATCCAAACCTTCCCAACAGAATAGTTGCCCATAGCAACAAGATTGCTTTTTTTTAACTCCTTAAGGACCCATGACATACCGGTACGTCATGAGTCCGCTCCCGTTCTAAAACGCGGGGCCACGGCGCGTTGAACGCTGCGTCTAAAGTGAAAGTAAATCATTGCCGGTAAGCTCAGGGGGCTGTTCGGGATGTCTGCAGCGAAATCGCCGAATCCCGAACAGCTGTGACACAGCAGGAGGATCCCCTACCTGCCACTTGGTGTCCGATCGCCGAATGACTGCTCAGTGCCTGAGATCCAGGCATGAGGACTCAAGTGGCAGAATCATTGATCTCTGGTTTCCTATGAGAAACCATTGATCAGTGTAAAAGATCAGTGTGTGCAGTGTTATAGCTTTAACATTGCAAAAAAAAAAGTGAATAAAGATCATTTAACCCCTTCCCTAATAAAAGTTTGAATCACCCCCCTTTTCCCATTTAAAAAAAAAATAAAAAAAACTGTGTAAATAAAAACAAAAATAAACATATGTGGTATCGCCGCGTGCAGAAATATCCGAATTATAAAAATATATTGTTAAACTGCACGGTTAATGGCGTACGTGCAAAAAAAAATTCCAAAGTCCAAAATAGTGCATTTTTGGTCACTTTTTATATCATGAAAAAATGAATAAAAAGCGATCAGTAAGTCCTATCAATGCAAAATGGTACCGCTAAAACCTTCAGATCATGGCGCAAAAAATGAGCCCTCATACCGCCCCGTACACAGAAAAATAAAAGTTATAGGGGTCAGAAGAGGACAATTTTAAATGTATAAATTTTCCTGCATGTAGTTATGATTTTTTTTCAGAAGTGCGACAAAATCAAACCTATATAAGTAGGGTATCATTTTAACCGTATGGACCTATAGAATAATGATAAGGTGTAATTTTTACCGAAAAATTTACTGCGTAGAAACGGAAGCCCCCAAAATTGACAAAATTGTTTTTTGTTTTTTTTTTTCAATTTTGTCTCGCAATGATTTTTTTTCCCATTTCGCCGTAGATTTTGGGGTAAAATTACTGACGTCATTACAAAGTAGAATTGGTGGCGCAAAAAATAAGCCCTCATGTGGATTTTTAGGTGCAAAATTGAAAGAGTTATGATTTTTTTAAGGTAAGGAGGAAAAAACAAAAATGCAAAAACGGAAAAACCCCCGGTCCTTAAAGGAAAAATGAAAGAAGCGATCTGATTGGTGGCTATGGGGAACTCAGCAACTTTTCCTCTGGACAGGTTTTGATAAATCTCCCCCTATATGCCAAGATGAATTAAAGGGGTACTTGGCCAGAAATCGACAGGTCAGAATACTGCTAATCGCTGGCCACTGCGGTGTCCCCACCTTGGCCAGTGATTGGCTGAGTGGCAGTGTGACATATTGAGCCCAGCCCCAGTCTTCTTCCTGGTGCCAGGGCCCAGTACATCACACTGCTGCTCACCCATCACTGGCCAAGGTGGGGACACCGCCGCAGTCTGAAGTGTCGATGGCCGGTATCGTCAGTAGTCTGTAGCAGTCAGTCCCATATGAAATTTGTCAGGCCTTGTGTGTATTACATTTACACCTCAGTGTCCTGAGATTCACGTGGAGAGGATGCTACGGAACAGTTGATACAGACTGACAGATCTCTCTTCTTATTTCCAGGGAGCGGCAGCCATAGCAGGTGCTGGCATCACTCAGAGTATGTGTTTGCCTCTCCTGAGTGTTTACCAGCTGAGTGCGAATGGTGTGAGCACGGTAAGAGATTTCTCTCAATCATGTGATGTCATTGTCGGTCGTTCTGAGCATAGACATTGGGTTTACTTTGCGCTTTTAATATTTGGTTATCTTTCCTCTTGTTCTCCCCTTGATGAGGCATTTGAATGCCTTGTGGCCACGTATACGTGACTTATAACCTGGTAACCTATTAAAGGAGATATAAAAACGTATCCGCTATCCTAAGAATAGGGGATAAGTGTGAGAGTGTGTAGGGTCTGACTGCTGGGCCCCCAGCGATCACATTTACGGGGCCCCGGCTGTCCTTCTAAACGGAGCGTGTCGGCCACCTCACAAAGCGATGGCTGACATGCCCCCTAATGGGCCAGCTGGAGCGATGCACTCGGGAATCTCCGGCTCTGCCATAGAGCTGCATGGAAGGGGCATGTCTGCCATGGCTCCGTGCAGTGGCCTACATTCTCCAGCAGTCGGACCCCCGCAATCTGACACTTATTTTTTATCCTTAGGGTAAGATTTTATATCCCAGAGTACTCCTTAATTGACTATTCTCTTAGTTGGGATCTTTAATGGGGAAGTGGCAGCAGACAGCAGTAGTCCCACTTCTGGTCTAGACCATTTGTGAGGACGACTCGCTCCTGTTTTTTTTTGTAACTTCTATAGACTTTAATGGAAATAGCTTCACAAGCACATCCATCTTGCCAGCTTTCTGTTGACTTTAAGCTATTACTCGACCAATGGGGATCAAACAACCCCTGTTCTCCCAGTGGCAGGGACCTGCATTTATGATGTACAGTGATCCCCCAACCTACGATGGCCCCGACATACAATCATTTCAACATACGATGGCCTCTCAGAGGCCATTGCATGTTGAAGGCAGCATCAACATACAATGCTTTTGTATGTCGGGGCCATCGCATAAACGGCTATCCGGCAGCGCAGACTGCTTCAGCTGCCACCGGATAGCCGTTTACGGTGCCCCATGTGGTCTGCTGACGATCACTTACCTGTCCTCGGGGGCTCCGGCGCGTCCTCTTTGGGATCCCCTGTATCGTTGGCGCTCTCCATCGTCGATGCGCACGCCGTCCCGTCATCCAATAGGAGCGGCGTGCGTAGCGACGTGACGGCGGCGACGAAGAGCGAGGATGCCGGGGAAGCAGAGGCCTTGCCGGAGCGTCGGGGACACCACGGGGACAGCGATGGAGGGCGACATCCAGGGCAGCGGTGACGGTCCGGAGCGACAGGGACACATGAGTATAACCTTTAATACCAGTGGTCTTCAACCTGCGGACCTCCAGATGTTGCAAAACTACAACTCCCAGCATGCCCGGACAGCCAACGGCTGTCCAGGCATGCTGGGTGTTGTAGTTTTGCAACATCTGGAGATCCGCAGGTTGTAGACCACTGTCCTATACTTTACATTGCACGGATCCCTCAACATGCGATGGTTTCAACAAACGATGGTCCATTTGGAACGGATTACCATCGTATGTTGAGGGACCACTGTACAGTGTGGATCAGTATAAGAATATTCCTTTCAGTTTTTAATAATAAAATGTATTTACTTAGTGCTCAATGTCTCCCTTCTAGGTACAGCCTCCCCTCTCCTCCCGTAAAGCTGTCGATGCCCCCTCTTGGCCGGGCGTCTACCGACTGACGGTCTCCCTAATGGAAAGGCTGCTAAAAACTCTACGATATAATTTCCTCACAGATGCCTTAGACTTCATAGGTGTTCATCAGGAGAGGATATTACAGGTAAGTGACCTTATGCGGTCAGTATTATATATGTATAGATCGGTCATCTACTAGAGATGGCCCCATAACAATACCCTCTATATCCCATATACTTACATATGTAATTATCTTTATTGAAACCTATATAAATAGATAAAATCTCTGTACTAAAAGCCACTATTGAAGTACATCAGTACCAGAATGAATCTTTATCGGCCAGATAGGGATTCATTCTGGTATAGCTGTACTTTAATAGCGGCTTTCCATATATGTAGGTTTCAATAAGGATTACTCCATATTTTAGGGGTACTCCTGTGGAAAGCAAATGTTTTCAGATCAACTTGTGCCGAAAAGTTACAGATTCGTAAATTACTACTATAGAAAAATCTTTATCCTTCCAGTACTTATCAGCTCTTTTTGAATTTCTTTTCTGTCTGACCACAGTGCTCTCTGCTGACACCTCTGTCTGTGTCAGGAACTGTCCAGAGTAAGAGCAAAACCCAATATCAAACCTATCCTGCTCTGGACAGTTCCTGACATGGACAGAGGTGTCAGCAGAGAGCACTGTGGTCTGACTAGTAAGAACTACACAACTTCCTCTGGAGCATACAGCAGCTGATAAGTACTGGAAGGGATAAGATTTTTATCTAGAAGTAATTTCTGAATCTGTGTAACTTTCTGGCACCTGTTGATCTGAAAGCATTTGTTTTTCATCGGAGTACCCCTTAAATATGTAGTAATCTTTTATTGAAACCTACATATACACAGTGGTCCCTCAACATACGATTGTAATTCGTTCCAAATGGACCATCGTTTGTTGAAACCATGTTGAGGGATCCGTGCAATGTAAAGTATAGGAAGTTATACTCACCTGTCCCTGCCGCTCCGGACCGTCACTGCTGCCCTGGATGTCGCCCTCCATCGCTGTCGCCGCGTCCCTACCGCTCCGGACCGTGTCTGCTGCCTGGGACCGTCGCTACACACGTCGCCGTCATCACATAGCTACGCACGCCGCTCCTTTTGGATGACGAGACTGCGTGTGCTGCGACGTGATGGCGACGGCGATGCAGGGGATCCCGAAGAGGACGGTCCGGAGCGCTGAGGACTGGTGAGTGAGACTCAGCGGACCACACGGGGCACCGTAAACGGCTATCCGGTGGCAGCTGAAGCAGTCTGCGCTGCCGGATAGCCGTTTATGCGATGGCCCCGACATACAAAAGCATCGTATGTTGATGCTGCCTTCAATATGCGAGGGCCTCTGGCCATCGTATGTTGAAATGATCATATGTCGGGGCCATCGTAGGTTGGGGGGGGGGGGGGTGTCACTGTAGAAAGCCGCTATTAAAGTACAGCTGTACCAGGATGAATCCCTATCAGCCAGCCGGCCGTTACGGCCGGCTGGCCGATAGGGATTCATTCTGGTACCGATGTACTTCAATAACTGGTTTTAGCACAGAGATTTTATTTTATTTAGTGTAGGTTTCAATAAAGATTACATATGTCAGTATATGGGATATATAGGGGATTGTTATACCAGTCAGTATTATATGTATAGATCATGGAGTCGTGAGCGCCCTCTGTGTATCCCCAGTGCCTGAGTGCCGTACGCACCGTGCAGAGTTTATCCTGTTTGGAAGAGGCAGATCACACCGTCGGCTTCCTGCTGCAGCTCTCCAACTTCACCAAAGAATGGCATTTCCACCTGCCTCAGTTAATGAAAGACATACAGGTGAGAACCGGGACGTCATGAATAGAATTGACGACAGAAAAGCCGGATAGGTAGTAACCTAACCATCGTGTCTCTTCACACAGGTCAGTTTGTGTTACTTGTGCCAATCCTGCACCTCACTGCTGTACAGCCGCAAGATGCTGCAACATTACTTACAGGTAAATGCCCGGCATAACATTGTGTAGAGAAAGGTGGCACATCTTAAAGCGCTGCTGTCATGACTAAAGGGGTTTACAATAGTAATGCAGCATTACCTTTGCCTCCTTTTTATAGCAGCTTTTATGAGCCTAAAAAACATATTTTTTTCGGCAGTCAGCAACAGTGGGATAGACGTGTCCTTGGTTTTGCGCTGCCTCGGGGCAGCCTCGCCACGTATCTCCTGTACATAAGCACTGGGACCACTGTGTGACTGACACACAGGTCCTTAGTGCATGCACTACCCATTGCGCCTACATGCCCACGGAGAGTTCACTGAGTGAGTGCTCCCTCCCTGGTAAGAGCGTCTGTGTAATAAAAGAGGTAGAGAACTCGCCCGGTCTCTGCCCCCCAGTATTAGGGTGGGTTCACACTACGATTTCAGTGTACGGCTGCCGGATCCGGTTGGAAGGAGCGAAAACCGGGCGCTCCCGTATCCCAGCCGGACCCGGTCCGTATCTAATTCATTTGAACGAGCCGACCGCAGTAAAACGGTGACTCCGGTCAGCACATTTTTGTCCCGTGTCCGGTTTTGTGACCGGACCTAAAACCATAGTATACCACGGTTTTAGGTCCGGTCAGAAAACTGGATACGGGGCAAAAATGTGCTGACCGGAGTCACCGTTTGACTGCGGTCAGCTCGTTCAAATGAATTGGATACGGACCGGGTCCGGCTGGGATACGGGAGCGCCCGGTTTTCACTCCAACCCCCCCTCCCCGACCGGATCAGGCAGCTGTACAGTGAAATCGTGGTGTGAACCTACCCTTATATAGAGAACTCTGGGCAGGGAGGCGTCAAGAGCGAGCGATTTGTTTAGTGAACTCACAGCGGGCACATAGGAGTAAGCGGGCACATTCGCTGAGGACCTGTGTCAGTCACACAGTGGTCCCAGTGCTTATATAGGAGATAGGCATGGCGAAACCCTGGTCACACCTATCCGACTGCTGGTAACTAGAGATGAGCGAATTTACAGTAAATTCGATTCGTCACGAACTTCTCGGCTCTGTAGTTGATGACTTTTCCTGCATAAATTAGTTCAGCTTTCAGGTGCTCCGGTGGGCTGGAAAAGGTGGATACATTCCTATGTGACTCTTTTCTAGGAATGTATCCACCTTTTCCAGCCCACCGGAGCACCTGAAGGCTGAACTAATTTGACGCAGGATAAATCATCGACTGCCGAGCCGAGAAGTTCGTGACGAATCGAATTTACTGTAAGTTCGCTCATCTCTACTGGTAACTGCCGGGAAAAAAAACGCATTTGTTATCATCAAAGCTGCTA
The DNA here is from genome assembly GCF_029499605.1 of Hyla sarda. Lineage (NCBI taxonomy): Eukaryota > Metazoa > Chordata > Amphibia > Anura > Hylidae > Hyla > Hyla sarda. The sequence goes on from NC_079197.1 coordinate 22,390,378, forward strand.
AGAAGGAGGCAAAGGTTAATTCTGCTTCACAATTCTAAACCTCTTTAGCGTACTGGGGTTAGGTTATAAGGCTAAACAGTGATGACAGTTGCGCTTTAAAGTTGTTTGATCATCCTTCTGGAACTTTCTTCAATCCTCAGATAAAAAGTGGGGAAGCTGTGACCTCTGGTTCAGCCTCCCGTGGTCAGCGCACCCCCCAAACCCCATCCAAGCAGTCGAAACCAGAAAGCGAGGCCTTAGAACTGAGAGCGCTGCGCTCGGTCCAACACAGTCTACTGAAGATCCTCAGCAAAACACTGGCCGCACTGAGAGCTTTCACACCAGATCTCTGCCAGATACTTCAGGTCTGTAATGGAAATTGTACAGTTCTAAAGTGAGTATCATGGTTGGCCACGTAGAAATAACATGATCTGGTGGTGGGGGGGGATTTGGTTCTCTTCTAGCCTCTGGACCTGGCACAGTATCAGCTGCTCTTGGCTCTGAACTTCAGCACTCCAGCATTCGATGCAGATGTTGCGCCATCGTTCGGCACGTTCCTGGCGACTGTAAACGTGATGCTCAACATGCTGGGAGAGGTGAGGGACCAAAAACCTTGGCTATTGTCAAAGCACCATAAGGCCTTCTTTACATATATGCATTGTCAGTGTTTTTTTGCTCCCGCGCTGCAGAAAATTCACTGGAGGGAAAATAAAGCAAGAACTGATCCCATTGATTTGAATGGGACAGTTCACAATCAGATTGTACTCGCCGGTCCGGCACAGACAGGGAAACGCATCTTGCTGGGCCCCCTCGTCCGGGGATCACAAACAATGAAGGACAACTGATGCACTTCTGGCATCAGTTGTAGTAATTTTTGCCGGAGCCGGATGCCGCGGCGTCCGGCTCCGGCAAAAATTACTACAACCGATGCCAGAAGTTCATATACAGTGGTCCCTCAACATATGATATTAATTGGTTCCAGGAGAACCATCATATGTTGAAACCATCATATGTCGAGTACATATGTCTATGTAAAAATGGTTATTGGTTCTGGGGCCTCGGAACCATTGTATGTTGAATACATATCTCTATGGGAAACTGACAATTGGTTCTGGGATGACCATTGTATGTGGAGAGTATGGGGAGTGTTTAACAAACCAGGGTGCCTCCAGCTGTTGCACAACTACAACTCCCAGCATGCATGTACAGCCATTGACTGTCTGGGCATGCTGGGAGTTATAGTTTTGCAACAGCTGGAGGCACACTGATAGGGAAACATTGATGTATGGGGTGTATAGTGTGTATATGTATTGTATGTGATGTGTGACATCGCATACAGTACTGTACAGTTCTTTAAATACCTTCAGGGAGGACAGAATGTCCTCATTACAATCCTGCCGACTACAGCTCTATAGGAAAGGAAGGGGAGGGCAGCCAGCAGCTCATTGGATGCCTGTAGCAAGATGCTGCAAGCTATTGGCTATTGGTCAGTTGCTGAAGTTGTCAGGGCTGTCACATAGCTGTTTGTACGATGGCCCCTACACACAGCAGCATCATATGTCGATGCTGCCTTCAACATACGATGGGCTCTGAGAGGCCATCATATGTTGAAATGATCATATGTCGGGCCATCATAAGTCGGGGGGTCACTATATATATATATATATATATATATATATATATATATATATATATATATATCTCTAGCCTAACATGAATTTCGGCATTCACCTGCAAACATAGAAAACCTGATGACAAGCAATTGCTAGGCCGAAGGGGGTCTCTTCTGTGTCATGTGTTTTAGGTCCTGGTCAGTTCTCCTTAGACAACTAAATCCCTATTGATGAAAACCATGAATGCTGAGTCGGCGTCTGTGTATATATGGGGTTTTAGAGGAATGACTATTGAAGGTGTTTGGGATTTTACCCGTTTTTGTAGTGAGGCGACAATGAGGGCAGAAACCTATGTGCACATATAGTCAACTATAGTCAATTGACATGGTGTTAATTCAGTCTCGTACTTTATTCTCACTGGTTACTAGCGAATCAGCCTCCAGATTATTTGAGACTTTTTTATCATCTTTTTATTTTCAGATGGATAAGAAGAAAGATCCTCTGTTCCCATCTGCGGCCCCTGCAAGTCCTTCAGATGAAAACAAGAACATCAGGTGAGCATCATGAAAATAAAAGTATATGCTCTTTGTCCAGACCTGTGTTTCCCAGCCAGGGTGGCTCCAGCTGTTACAAAACTACAACTCCCAGCATGCCCGGACTTTGTAGTTTTGCAACAGCTGGAGGCACCCTGGTTGGGGAAACACTGGTCTAGACAGACAGGACAGGATTGATCAACACTGGTGCAAAGGCAAAGTGGACTTCTGATCAATCTCCCCCAGTGGTGCTCAGTGCTGAATGCTATTAAATATTTAACCCCCCGAAAGCTCCTAATTAGAGATGAGCGAACTTACAGTAAATTCGATTCGTCACGAACTTCTCGGCTCGGCAGTTGATGACTTTTCCTGTGTAAATTAGTTCAGCCTTCAGGTGCTCCGGTGGGCTGGAAAAGGTGGATACAGTCCTAAGAAAGAGTCTCCTAGGACTGTATCCACCTTTTCGAGCCCACCGGAGCACCTGAAAGCTGAACTAATTTATGCAGGAAAAGTCATCAACTGCCGAGCCGAGAAGTTCGTGGCGAATCGAATTTACTGTAAGTTCCCTCATCTCTACTCCTAATCATTGTGCCTGGGGAAAGAGTTATTCATGTAGCCTTAACAAAAAAAATCTACAAAAAATGACTACACGCCTTAAAACGGTGACATAGGAAGAGCCCAGCAGTGACCTCCTTAAAGGGGTTATCCAAAATAAGGTGACTTTACTAATTACCTGTCATACAGTAATGGACATGCTTATCAAGGATCTGTGCTTGTGTTGGTGGTAAATGGCCATGTCCTGTGTCCCCCATCACACTGTTGACTTGTTTGTGTTAACTGGGTATTTCTAGTTTCTGTGCCCTCCCTCCCACTACATTCCCCAGAATCCCTTATGTCTAGATGGGATGTGACTTTTCTCCCACACACCATCCACCCCACCCATTGCAATACAGCTAGGCTCCCTTCCATGTGTGCTGTGCTTGAAACTACAATTCCCTGTAGTCCTGTGGAGAATTATCTCCCACCCAGCAGTTGCACCACCCACTGAAGCACAGACAGGCTCCCTTTCAACACCTGACTAGTGATGTAATGTCCCGGACTACACTGCAACCTGGGAAAGGCCTGTGACAACAATCATTTTGTATGCTGCTGAAAATAACCATCTGGGGCAAAGATCATATCAGAATTGCGGCAAGACCACCATCAAACACAGGTACAGACACTATATAATGAACTACACTAACTTTACAGCCCCTGTAGCATAGTCAAATAAGAAAAAAAAAACTGCAATAACCCTTTAACAAAACAAAAAAAAAAAAATTACCTCCTTAAATTTACCATTGTGCCCGGGCTGCAAAAAGTAAAAAATAAAATAAAAACTTTAACTCACCTTCCAATGCTCCTCCGTTGCGCCTATAAAGCTCTCTTGTCCTCCAGTCCCGGTCTTCTTCCTGCTTTCATGTGCACGGATTGTCTCACTGCTATCAGCGTATCGCCAGCCGCAGCAATGTCCCGTCTTGACCGGTGATAGACTGAGCACATTGTCATGTAAGGAGCCCGGGCCCCGCCTTCTCCCTGCTGCCCGGGCTTGTTACATGAAACTGTGCTCAGCCTATCACGGGCTGAGACAGGACATTGCTGCGGCCGGCGATATGCTGATCACAGTGTGACAATCCGTGCAAACGGAAGCATGAAGAAGACCGGGACCACGCGACCAAATAGCTATATAGGCGAAACGGGAGCAATGGAAGGTGAGTTTAAGTTTTTTTGTTTTTTTTGCAGCCCGGGCACAATGGGATAATAACCCCATCCAACCCCCCCTCCAAAAAAAAATAAAAATGCTACCGCTACTCCTTTAACAGTTAAGCTTCAGTATCTGTTCTATCTTCACAGGCCTCTGTTGCTGTTTATTATCGAGAACTGTTTTTACCTGTCCATCTCGCAAGCTGTGCGCTATCTGCGGGACCAGTCAGTGCACCCCCGGGACAAGCAGCGCATGAAACAGGAACTTGGATCTGAACTGGTATGTATGAATCCCCGTCAGTGGACTCTCTGCGCAGTACAGTGGTCCCTCAACATACGATGGTAATCCGTTCCAAATGAACCATCGTATGTTGAAACCATTGTATGTTGAAGGATCCGTGCAATGTAAAATATAGGACAGTGGTCTACAACCTGCGGACCTCCAGATGTTTCAAAACTACAACACCCAGCATGCCCGGACAGCCAACGGCTGTCCGGGCATGCTGGGAGTTGTAGTTTTGCAACATCTGGAGGTCCGCAGGTTAGAGACCACTGGCATTGGAGTTTATACTCGTGTCACCGCTGCCCTGGATGTTGCCCTCCATCGTCTCGTCTCCAGGGTGTCCCCGACGCTCCGGGAAGGTCTCTGCTGCCTGGGAACGTCGCTCACTGTCGCCGCCATCACGTCGCTACGCACGCCGCTCCTATTGGACGACGGGACGGCGTGCGCGGCTATGTGATGACGACAATGGAGAGCGCCGATGATGCAGGGGATCACGAGGAGTACGCTACGGGTCCCCGAGGACAGGTAAGTTTTAGGCAGCGGAGCACACGGGGCACCGTAGACAGCTATCCGGCGGCATCTGAAGCAGTCTGTGCTGCCGGATAGCCGTTTATGCGATGGCCCCGACATTAAAAAAAAAAAAGCATCGTATGTTGAAATGATTGTATGTCGGGGGTAGAGATGAGCGAACTTACAGTAAATTCGATTCGTCACGAACTTCTCGGCTCGGCAGTTGATGAATTATCCTGCATAAATGAGTTCAGCTTTCAGGCGCTTCGATGGGCTGGAAAAGGTGGATACAGTCCTAGGAGCACCTGAAAGCTGAACTAATTTACGCAGGAAAAGTCATCAACTGCTGAGCCGAGAAGTTCGTGACGAATCGAATTTACTGTAAGTTCGCTCATCTCTAGTCGGGGCCATCGTAGGTCAGGGGGGGGGGGGGGGGAGTCACTGTATACACTTACTGTATTGTGTATATACAGTCACATAATAATCTGCTTCTTGTGTTGCCCTTCAGAGCACCCTTCTCTCCAGTCTGAATCGCTACACCCGGCGGGGGGTCACATCATCTTCTCCGGCTGCCGGTGTTTTGCCTTCGCCTCAGCCCAAAGCTGGAATTTCCGTTAAGGCGGCCCCGGAGGCCCAGGAGCCCATAATCCAGCTGGTTCAGGCCTTTATAAGGCACGTACAGAGATAAAGAATACTCTGTCTGGTGGGGACTTGGTGGTTACTGTGTACACACCTTCACCATCAGCGATCCTGGACTATAAACATTCATAAAAAAGGTACACGGCCTCCACGAAACAACTGTATATACCAGACATCGAAGAGAACCAGGAATAATATTGGGAACAAGGCCGGTGACGCTGCTACATCTCCATCGGGGGGCGCCCCTCCTTGGTGCAGTGACTCCTTTAGACACGCATGCTGCCTGTGTGTGTTTGCCGCTTTTTCCTTTTTTTTTGTACTGTTACTATGATTTTCTTGTATTTTTTTTTGACATTGTATTTATACTGACAGTAAAAAGACATTTCCAGATCCGTGCGTACAGATCAGTCCTGTTCGGCCGCCATGCAGGAATGAGAGAATTTATTAATATCTAATCAAACACAGACAGGCAATAAATAACACTCAGGAATCAAATCAACGGAGCGGATGATAGGTGGAGTAGTTAGAAAACAGGAAGCTGTCCCAATATACATTAGAAATGATTGGCTTCCAGTGAGCGTGCAGAATCGGGGGTGGGGGGGGGTCTCCTGAGCGCAACGTATCCTTTTTATATGTATATGAAAAGCCACATTGTAACATATATCCTGTATAAATCGGCTATAAATCTTACATTCAGAGTATAATAGTGTCATCTAAACAGTATGGCTGCACAGTCGTAGTAGGACGTTGCATACTAGTGATAAGGTCATTGCTTCCAATGTCGTCCTAATACTGCCATTGTGTTGTCCGACCCGTTCTCTGACTGTTTTCGGGGTAAGTTCACACGGAACAGAAAAGCTGCAGATTTTTAGCTGACAGGTAAAATCCGAAGAGGATTACATGACCAGGCAGGAGGATGAGGCTTTATAAATATTTTACATGCTGAAAAATTTGGACATCGCCCCCTATAGGTGTGAAATGCACAGTGACTCCACATGTGACAAACGGACCTAACGTTGTTATATCTTCAGGTGAAACAGACATTAAAGGGGTATTCCAGGGGGGAAAAAAAACGTTTTTTTTTTTTTATTTTATTTTTTTTTATATCAACAGGCTCCAGATTTGTAAATTACTTCTATTAAAAAATCTTTATCCTTCCAATAATTATCAGCTGCTGAAGTTGAGTTGTTCTTTCCTCTCTGCTTGTCTCGGGAACTGCACAGAGTAGAAGGTTTGCTATGGGGATTTTCTTCTACTCTGGACAGTTCCTGAGACAGGTGTCAGCAGAGAGCAGTTAGACAGAAAAGAACAACTCAACTTCAGCAGCTCATAAGAACTGAAAGGATTAAGATTTTTTTTTTTTATAGAAGTAATTTACAAATCTGTTTAACTTTCTGGAGCCAGTTGAGATATATATACTTTTTTCCCCCCTGGTGACTGTTTCCCAACCAGGGTGCCTCCAGCTGTTGCAAAACTACAACTCCGAGCATGCAAGGAGTTGTAGTTTTGCAACAGCTGGAGGCACCCTGGTTGGGAAACACTACCTTACGGTGTAGTGTGGAGTAAGCCAGTGTAATAGGATGAGTTAGGAACAGAAACAGAGCTTAAACAGTAAAGACCAATAAAACTCCAACAAAGTTTGTAAGTTAAAGGGGTTATCCAGGAAAAAAAAAATTTTTTATATCTCAACTGGCTCCAGAAAGTTAAACAGATTTGTAAATTACTTCTATTAAAAAATCTTAATCCTTTCAGTACTTATGAGCTTCTGAAGTGAAGGTTGTTCTTTTCTGTCTAAGTGCTCCCTGATGACACGTGTCTCGGGAACCGCCCAGTTTAGAAGAGGTTTGCTATGAGGATTTGCTTCTAAACTGGGTGGTTCCCGAGACACGTGTCATCAGAGAGCACTTAGACAGAAAAGAACAGCCTTAACTTCAGAAGCTCATAACTACTGAAAGGATTAAGATTTTTTTTTTATAGAAGTAATTTACAAATCTGTTTAACTTTCTGGCACCAGTTGATAAAAAAAAAAAAAAAAAAAAAGTTTTCCAACAGAGTACCCCTTTAACCCTATGATGTATCCATTTTTGGTCAGAGTGCTGGAAAGGTAGATGGCTTGAATAGTAATCCTGTGTTACACTGATGGGGTTCATAGAACAGCCGAATGCACCCTAAACCTACTCTGCATAGTGATCTTGTAATATAGATGAGTGTTTCTCAACCAGTGTGCCTCCAGCTGTTTCAAAACCACAACTCCAAGTTTTGCAACAGCTGGAGGCACACTGGTGAGGAATCACTAATCTTAGATGCTACAAGGTTTAGGATTGGGCATTTTCTCTCTATTTGATACCCCAGAACCTGTAAAGCTCCACATATGCTGTTCCTGACTGTAATTTGGTACATTTGGGGGGGGGGGGGGGGGGTGTATACTGCCCAACATGTAGTGACTTTGCTGGGAAGGGGGTAACGTATGAAATGTATGACTTTAGTGCAAGCATGATGGATTCGTTTTTGGGCTGCTCCCTCGACAGCGGAATGGTGGTGTGTGACACATTGAGGTGCTTAACCCGTTATGGGCTGGAAGATATTTATAGACTTTGGAGGCTGATCAACCACAGTAAAGGGGTCTGGTAGACAAAGGATTTGCAAGGACAGACTAAAAAGAAACTTGAAGCAGCAGCAGCCTCCGAGCAATTGAACGGCCCCATGGGGAAGGGGCAATTGGCTTTGTTGAGAGATTCTGCAGAGCGGTCGCCTCCGGTCTAACTGAGGAGTTCCAGGTATGTAACAGGGACTTTGCCTTTCTGATTCCCCCTTTCCCCGACAAGCCAGTCTGGGTCCATGCCAGGGAGACTGTATACAGTGATTAACTGGAAGAGGAAAGTACAACATTTCTATCTATAAAAAAATCCATATTAAAATACATTTGTTCTCTAGAGCAGTGGTCTTCAACCTGCGGACCTCCAGATGTTGCAAAACTACAACTCCCAGCATGCCCGGACAGCCAACGGCTGTCCGGGCATGCTGGGAGTTGTAGTTTTGCAACATCTGGAGGTCCGCAGGTTGAAGACCACTGCTCTAGAGAATATATATATATTATATATTCACACACATTTAATAAGATAGAGATATATCTAGCTATCTATCAGAAATATATTAATGCTAAATATATATAATTAAATATATGTTTTTAGTATTTTAATATATATTTATGCATTTAGTTTTTCTGATATACATTAAAAATATTTCAGTATTTAAAAAAAAAATATATGCAGTAACTTATAGTAAATTCGATTCGTCACAAACTTCTCGGCTCGGCAGTTGATGTCTTATCCTGCATAAATTAGTTCAGCTTTCCGGTGCTCCCGTGGGCTGGAAAAAGGTGGATACAGTCCTAGGAAAGAGTCTCCTAGGACTGTATCCACCTTTTCCAGCCCACCGGAGCACCGGAAAGCTGAACTAATTTATGCAGGATAAGACATCAACTGCCGAGCGGAGAAGTTCGTGACGAATCGAATTTACTGTAAGTTCGCTCATCTCTAATATACACACATACATGAAACACATTTAGCATTCTCCGCTCACCTCGTCGGCCCTGAGCCCAAGCTCGGTGCTGTCGGCCGCCTCGTAGTCATACAGCACTTTTGCTTTCCTCGTGCCGCTGGCAGGGGGTTTGACTTCTGCTGGGTTCAGGGTTCCATCTACAGGGTTGGGGCTTACAGCTTGGAGCAAGGAGATAGTGGCTGCTGGAGGGGAGGTGCTCAGAGGTGGGGACACGGCTTCTGGATTCCCCACGAATGTTGAAGGAAATCTGTTAAAGCCAATAGTGACAGCAGGTTATTCTGGGAAAGGATACATAAGTGGCGGTGAAAGGGAATACATTTAAAGGGGTTCTCCACTGCCCTGCCTTCCGGAGCCCCTTGCAGTGTCGGAAGTTTATTACTCCGAACGCTGTGTGCGGGCTTCCGTGTTCGAGGCCGCCCCCTTCCCATAGACTTTTGTTGAGGGGGCCGGGCGTGACATCACTAGGGGGGTGGCCTCGAACACTGAAGCCCGCACACAGCGTTCGGAGTAATAAACTTCGGGATGCTGCGAGCAGAGCTCCGGAAGGCAGGGCAGTGGAGAACCCCTTTAAGGCCCAGAGCATGGACTAGTTGTGGAAACTGCCCCAGGTTTCTATACCGTGCATGTATAGGATTGTACAAATCTCATTTGTGTGTTGCAGAATTTTTCTGAGCAGAAATTGACCTGTGGTGCAAATAATTTTTTTTCTTTTAAATCTGCAGCAAGTTTGTCACATTTAATGGAAAATCCACAAAGAAAATTTGCAAGAAAAACTAAAGCCCATTCACAAAATTGAATTTTAAGTGGAAAAATTCTACTCAGAAATTTTGGTGTAGCAGCCTCCCAATTGTTTTCAATTGGATTCTGCTGCACAGTGCACACAGTAACGTTTCTGAAAATTCTGCAGCTAAAATTCCGATTGTGGATTTTGAAAAAATTGAACAAGGTCGTATTCACACGGCAGAGACTTAGCGAGAGGAATATAGCAGGAAAAGTCTGTCCTATTTTTTTTTTTCAATGGGATTCTGCTGCACAGTGCACATGGAGGGATTATCTGTTGTGGAACATCCAATTCTAGCCTCTGCTTAGAGATACAATGCCATCTGCACATCCTTTACCACCCCCAGGGACATGTACCCATTATGTGCTCTTTTGTTTAATGTACTTACACCTCGCCCTTGGAGCTGGCAGCATAAAGGAAAGAGAAAAATGCATCAGTTTCTAAAAGGCATTACAGTACAACACAGTAATCAGCCCCTGTAGTTGTCAGGGCATGATGGGATTTGTAGTGACTTCAGACCATTATTCTAACGATAACTGGGAAAAGAACAACAAAACTGGGAAAAAACCCAAAGCATTTTCCTCCATTTTTCAAGCTCTATAGTTATTACCTACATTGTTGTTTTAAAGGGCAATTTTAAATTTTGCATTTTAAATTTTTACCTTTAAAAGAACTTAATTTTTTGCTACTTTTGGGGGTTTCATTTTTAGTGCACTTTAAAGGGGTAGTCAAGTGGTGAAAAACTTATCCCCTATCCTTAGGATAGGGGATAAGTTTCGGATCGCTGGGGGCCCCCGCAATCTCCTGTACGGAGCCCCAGCTCGCTGGCCAGATAGCGGGTGTCGACCCCCGCACGATACGGCAGCCGATACGCCCCCCTCAATACAGCGCTATGGCAGAGCCGGAGATTGCCGAGGGCTGTCAAGGCCCCGTACAGGAGATTGCGGGAGCCCCCAGCGGTCAGACCCCTCCGCGATCTGAAACTTATCCCCTATCCTTAGGATAGGGGATACATTTTTCACCACTGGATATCTCCTTTAAAGGTAAAAATGACAAAAACTGTTTTAAACTTATTTTATTTTTTTACTTTATTTTATTGAAAAAGGGGTTGATTTCTATTTCTTGAACGCTTCATTGGGGGACACAGGACCATGGGTATATGCTGCTTGCCACTAGGAGGCTGACACTAGGCAAAAATCTAAAAGAAAAAGTCAGCTCCTCCCAGCAGGATATGCCCGCCTCCTGGCTCTGAGCAACTCCGTTTTAGCTTAGTGTTAGCAGGAGGCAGAGACAGGTCTGGAATTCTACAGACATGGTCTTATTTTGTTTGTTTTTTCCTAGTTTCAGCCTAACGTTTAGTTTTTCTTTCCTTTGTTGTTTTCTCTAGCGTGGGGCGACTGGAGCATGGCGGTGCCCGATACCCCACCTGCGAGCTTGGGGCACGGTGCATTGCTGGATGGGCCGTTAACCCCTCCTCGCCAGTAACCAGCACCTGGTGTTGCTCCCTGTGGGTTAGCAATCTAAACGCAAATGCCGCAAGCTCCCCCTTGTTATAGCCCGCTGTAGCCTTTGTGCGACTTGCCACATCTGCACAGTTACCATAGCACATTACAAAACCCAACATGGCGTCATGCTCCCCAGTAGTCACATACCTGCCCAGTTGTTTCTGCAGATCCACCATGTACTGGTAGCATTGAGCATAGTATGTAGCTTGGGCCTCTGCAAACTCATGCAAACAGCGAAGGTGATTGACCTGTGGGAGACACAGGATAGGCTTTATTATTTTTCCAGGATGTGCGGTTTTATGGTCATGGCTGAGACTACTCAGTAAATAAGTCATAAAAATTGACTGAGATATCCAGTATTTTGCAGAAGTTCGTATTCTGCTGGAACCAGGTGAAAATAGACAAACCTTATACTTATCTACCCTACTGCCTCAATCTTCTTCCTGCTTCCACCTGCGGGTGGATATGGGACATCGCTGTGGGGATCAGGGCTAGGTAAGTATAATTTTTTTTCTTCTATTTTTTTCCTTGCCCCAGCAGAATATGGATTTTTTGCTTAATACCACATAACCCCCTACAACCAGCCATTGGCTGTCCAGGCATGCCAGGAGTTGAAGTTTTGAACCGGCTGGAGATCCACGGTTTGGAGACCACTGGTATAGGCTGTATGTACACTCACGTGAGTGCTGCTGATCCCCTCCAGGAGCAGTCTGGTCACTTCTGCCTGGCGATCAAACTCTGTCTGGGCCACTCTCAGTTCATGTTCTGCCTGCAAGAGAAATGCATCACCTCCATATTAACAAGAAGCAATCCTGATACATAGCATAGTATAGACAGTTGCCAGTGAATCCCCTACAAAAGTATTAGAAGCCCACAGCTACATAGGGCTAGTCATCCGAAGTCTGAGCATACCTTTATTTTTTATCTCCATGGCCTTTTTTGTTACTATGCAAATGAGGCGGCTCAAGTGCCCAAGGGGTGTTACCAGGGCTCTTGCCACAATGGGGAAGTCCAGCGCATGTCCACTCGCATCCGTCTACCAAGTTTGACTGACAGCCACTAGATAAAGAGGACATGGGTTAGACTTATCTGGACTCTTGCCGTGCTGGGGAACGCCCCTTGGGCACTTCAGCCTTGTTTGCATAATAACAAAAAGGCATCTCTGCGCTAAAAGGGAATGAATATACAGAATAAAAAATAATGATATGCCCAGAATCCTGATGACTAACTATGGGCTTATTTACACCCCTGTTTTATTGCTGAAAGTTCCATTAACGTAATTTTCCATTACCTCAGTCCTCCTATCTGTTTTAAAAAACAAAATTAAAGGGGTTGTGCGGTTGCTTTGATCTCCTGCACGACACTCCGGCTCTCTCCTCCTGCATCAAGTGGTGGTCAGTACCCGCCCTCCATTCATCTCTATTGGAGAGCAGGAGCTTGTGTATCTGCAGCTCTCCCATAGAGATACATGGAGGGTGCGGGCCGACCACCACTCTGTGCAGGAGCTCACGGAGGGGCCCAGCGATCGGAGTTCAGTTTTTGCTGCACAACCTCTTTAATACCGATTAATTTCATCATAGATCTAGCGGTTGGAACAGTGTTTTCTGATACACAGCTCCAAATACCCTGCATGGAAATACTGTAATTTGATTCTTGCTGCCCACAGTGGGAATTTAGTGCATTCTATCTTATAAAGAGGTTCAATGGTCACCAGTGTGGGCTCCTAGGCTCCCTCTAGTGGTGGCTGAAAGCAGATGGAATGTTATTTCACTGTTGGTCTCCGCAGGAAATTTTGAGCTTTGTATCAGAAAATAGAGCTCTGACTGATATACTGAAAATGGTGTCCAAGGGTGGTCATTTACTTTAAGGCGGCTGCAAAGATGTTACCTTAAAGTGGTTATCTGGCCTTCGAATATAGTTTTTTTTTTTTTTTTTGGTTTATTTTAAAATCAGCAGGGGGTCTTACTGCCATCCCCACCAATCAGCTGTTTGGGGGACCACTGCCTGATAAAGCCTATTAGTAGCAATGAGGTTAGATACTAGAGCATATTGTAGAGCAATGGTCTCCAACCTGTGGTTCTCCAGTTGTTACAATACTAAAACTCCCACAGGCTGTCAGGGCATGCTGGTAATTGTAGTTCTGCAACAACTAGATAGCACCACTGTTGTAATGGACTTACATTGTGTATTGGAAAGGTTAGAGAGTCTTTTGGGTCAGCTCAAAATCTCACTGCCTCCTCTGTCAACTATCAGCATTCACTTTTGTACCATGACATTGAATCATCTTGCCCCTCTTTCTTCTTTGTTGGTGCCCCCTTTTTTGGGGCCTGGATTGGTAGGGTGGTGAAGACACAGTCTAGTAAGCCAGTGCCGTATATAGTACTACTTGTATAGTGTTCCTTAAGCTGCAGCCAAACTACAACTCCCAGCATTCCCTAGTTCAGTGGTCTCCAACATGCGGACCTCCAGATGTTGCAAAACTACAACTCCCAGCATGCCCGGACAGCCGTAGGCTGTCCGGGCATGCTGGGAGTTGTAGTTTTGCAACATCTGGAGGTCCGCATGTTGGAGACCACTGCCCTAGTTGATACAAGCCGGTGGAAAACTTTTTTTTATTTTTATTTTTTAAATCAGCTGGTGCCAGAAAGTTAAACAGATCTGTAAATTACTTCTATTAAAAAAAATCTTACTCCTTCCACTACCTATAAGCTGCTGAATACTACAGAGGAAATTATTTTCTTTTTGGAACACAGAGCTTTCTGCTGAATCACCAGCACAGTGCTCTCTGCTGACATCTCTGTCCATTTTAGGAACTGTCCAGAGCAGCATATGTTTGCTATGGTTTTTTTTCTCCTACTGTGGACAGTTCTTAAAATGGACAGAGGTGTCAGCAGAGAGCTCTGTGTTCCAAAAAGAAAATAATTTCCTCTGTAGTATTCAGCAGCTAATAAGTACTAGAAGGATTAAGATTTTTTTTAATAGAAGTAATTTACAAATCTGTAACTTTCTGGCACCAGTTGATTTAAAAAATAAAAATAAAAAAGTTTTCCACCGGAGTACCCCTTTAATTATATCACTTTGTACTGTAGTGAGGCACAAAACAACCATAAACAGATGGATTTAGGTTGACCTGGCACTACCCAAGATCCTTAGTCTTCTACCTGCGATTCCTTCAGATCATGATACCCTCAAAAAAACAGGGTGGATCATTATGTGGGGACAAGAGGAGGCAGATGGTCGATGTGGTAGATGGTCCTTTTTCCTGTAAATTTAGGAGTTATTCAGTTAAACTATATAGTCCTTCCTTAGACAGCAGTAGTGATACCGCTGGTGCCTAGAGGGCTATAGTGTCCGTATTGTCAATCTATTTTACAATATGGCTGCCTCTACTGCAGTGCTTCCCAACTAGGGTGCCTCCAGCTGTTGTAAAACTACAACTCCCAGCATGCCCGGACAGCCAAAGGCTGTCCGGTCATGCTGGAAGTTGTTGTTTTGCAACAGCTGAAGGCACCCTGGTTGGAAAAAACACTACTCCGCCAGGTGTAGATGACAGGTTCACATTACAGGAGATCACATCCGTCCTAGTAACACAATAGAGACACAACGTATGGCTGGACATGGTCACATGAAGCCTCGGAGATCTAAGCGCTCATCCCTACGGATGAGAACGTGCATCCTACTGACGATGGGGAGGATCATGCTGGGAGGGAAGCGGCAAGAAACAAAATGGGAAAACAGAGAAGGTTAAACAGCAAACAAACAAGTGTGGCGCCTGCAGCCGCCCTATATGTTGTATATATATATATATCTTATGTATTCTATGTATCACAGATATCAGGATATAGGCCTTACAAGAAAATATCATCAAGGCATCTCAGGAAAGTCCACACTACACAGTGCACTGGTGAAAGAGACGTCATAGTACACACATATACTTCTATATACTAACAGGGGTAGACATGTTTGTAGCGGGCTCCTATATTAGGACCAAGAATTGTGGTCCTGTTCCTGAAATACCCTGGCTCCCTGGTTTTGGGGTAACAAAGGTGGCAACAGGAGACAATTGGTGATTTTACGTCTTCACCTTGCCTTACCAAGATGTCAACATGGACACCTTGACATTCTATGTGATGGAGTAAGTCTTAAAGGGGTTCTCCGGTGAAAAAAAAGTTTTTTTTTTTAAATCAACTGGTGCCAGAAAGTTAAATAGAAGTAATTTACAAATCTGTTTGAACATTTTAATCCTTCCAGTACTTATTAGCTGCTGTATAAAAGTTTTTTTCTTTTTAAATTTATTTTCAGTGTGACCACAGTGCTCTCTGCTGACACCTCTGTCCATGTCAGGAACTGTCCAGAGCAGGATAGGTTTGCTATGGGGATCTGTTCCTGCTCTGGACAGTTCCTAAAATGGACAGAGGTGTCAGCAGAGAGCACTGTGGTCAGACAGAAAAGAAATTCAAAAAGAAAAGTACTTTCTCTGTAGTATATAGCAGCTGATTAGTACTGGAAGGATTAAGATTTTTAAATAAAGTAATTTACAAATCTGTTTAACTTTCTGGCACCAGTTGATTTAAAAAAAAAAAAAAAAAAAGTTTTCCATCGGAGTACCCCTTTAACAATAACCTGATAAAACACAACCTGTCTGATCTGCATAGGAGACATTTTACGAGTGCACGAATTATGGCGGTCAAACATCAGATTTATCAAAACCTGCGCAGAGGAAAAGTGGCGCAGTTGCCCATAGCAACCAATCAGATCGCTTCTTTGATTTTTAAAAAGGCCTCTGAAAAATAAAAGAAGCGATCTGATTGGTTGCTTTGGGCAATTGCTCCGCTTTTCCTCTGCGCAGGTTTTGATAATTCTCTCCCCTCCTGTCTATGACCGGCTTTGTGCTCTATCCTGGCAAGGAAGATTTTATGGGGAAATTAACTAGTCAATTGCCAGCGCTACCATTTGGTACAGGACTGCTACAATGAGGCCCCAATAGAACAACCTGATTTAACCCCTGACTGCTTCTGGATCTGGCGTAGATTTCACTGTGCGGTGCACGACCAGTGCTGCATAGTGGCAAATTAATTAAACGGCCAGCACCGCTTAAAGGGGTACTCCGCCCCCAGACATCTTATCCCTTATCCAAAGGGTAGGGGATAAGATGTCTAATCGCCTGGGTCCCGCCAATGGGACCCCCGCGATCTCTGAAGCACCCAGCGTTCATTTAGAATGTTGAGTCCAGGCGGCGGGGGGTTGTGACCTCACGGCCACGCCCCCATGATGCCACGCCCCCTCAATGAAAGTCTATAGGAGCGGGCTGAGTGCGGGCGCGATGGTTTTGACATCACGGCCACGCCTCCATAATGTCATGTCACGCCCCCTCAATGCAAGTCTATGAGAGGGGGCGTGGCAGCTGCCACGCCCCCTCCCATAGACTTGCATTGAGGGGACGTGGCATGATGCTGGGGCAGCAGAGTACCCCTTTAATAAATCTGATAAAACGAACAGCAGCAGGAACTTACTTAAGACTGGCGTGTCATATGCCGGTCTTCGTCAATTCCACCATTTACTTTTTTCTCCTTTTCAGAAACCGTATTAAAGATTCTGCACCAAAACTGAAACGCTGCAGATCCAGTTAGAAAATCCCCATCATATCCTCCCAGATTATTAATACCCTAAAGTAAATGACCAAGATAAAATGTGTCTGTCTTTTGTATCAGCTATCTAAGATACAGAATGTAGCTCCTGTTTGTGCTGTAGCTGCTCTGGATGATGTAATGATCCAGGGAGCATTTGTTCCTTGGGGATTTCAATTAAAAATAATTTAAAAGGGCAAATCCTTCTACTATTCAACCTGAGAAGATAAGATGTATAGAAGAGGCTGAGTCACGTAACCAAGGAAACATACTTATTTATGGACTATTGTCCATATTAAAAATAAAAAAAATTTTTTTCATAATATCAACTGGCTCCAGAAAGTTAAACAGATTTGTAAATCTTAATCCTTCCAGTACTTATCAGCTGCTGAAGTTGAGTTGTTCTTTTCTGTCTGACAACAGTGCTCTCTGCTGACACCTCTGTCTCGGGAACTGTCCAGAGTAGCAGCAAATCCCCATAGCAAACCTCTCCCATATAACGTTAGAAAACCCATATAAAGTAAAGCTGCCATTATACCACATACATCTGCAGGTAAACGTTGCAGGAGATTGCCGCCAGGGCTCAAGAATATTTTTTTCTAAATATTGCTCAGTTTTTCTACTCCTGGATAACCCTTTATGGCTGGGTTCACACCACGATTTTGCAATACAGTTCCCATATACAATTTCAATTTGAAAACCGTACGGAACCGTATTGAAAACCGTACGCATTGACTCTCCATTGAAAACCGTATGCCAAACAATGCATCCGGTTGTGTCAGTTTTGCATCTTGTACGGTTTTGTCAGTTTTTTCCCCCGTACCCAAAACCGTAGCCTACCACGGATTTTGGTCCAGGAGAAAAACTGTATTAAACCGTATACTTTTTGTTTTTTGTTAACATGGGAGTCAATGGGAACGGTACAGTACCGTATGTGCGTATGGTTCCATCCGGTTTGCACCATAGGTTTTTTTCACTTTGATTGAAATTCCAAGAAGGAAACTGTGCAAACAAGTGAAACTTTATTCGTAATGGAGTGAAAAGTTAAAAACGTATAAGTTTTTTTTTCTTTCTTAAAAACGGATGCAACCGGACTTCAAATTTTAACCCGTATATGGTTTGAAAAATGGACACACGTTTTGATACAGTTTAGTCTGGTTTTGAGGAATCTGTTTTTCATCCAAAAAACCTGATACGGGAACTGTATTGCAAAAACGTGGTGTGAACCCAGCCTAACTCCAGCCAATAACAGGGGACAGTAGATTTTTATCCTATCTATCCCAAATCAAACGATCTTGGGGAAGCGGGGGGATAAATAATACAGAATGGTGTATTGATGAAGGGGTTTCACTCGAAACGCGTCTACGCTGTCTTTCTAGATGCTGTTTTATATCGGCTGTCCCACATATTGCGTTTTTTTACTGGGAGCCGAATAAAGTTCACATCATTTACCACTGGCTGTTCTGCTATATGCCAATAATACAGAATGCAGTCTACCGTAATTCTACCGTTGCAGGACCTGGAGTTGGGGAGTTGGGATCCGTGGACTGTGTAGTTATGAGATTTTCTGAAGACACAGAACGAGAGACCTTATTGTATCATTAAAAACCACTTAAGGTGGAGCATAGGCCACAACATTAGTCCTGTGCATAGTCTTGGATGCGCTTACCTTGTCCACCTCGTCACTCCAAAGCTGCAGTCACAGGAGAGATGAGTCTGAGATACGTCATAGGCACTCAACAAAACACAACAGCCAGTGATGTTTCACAGATGGGAAGGAAAGGGAAGGGTTAAGTTGGGGTATTGATCAATGTAGTGTCATCATTTACATAGGTCCTTACTCGGAAGAAGGGATTCGGGTTTTCTCAAAACACTAAACTTAAAATATGCAATACCGAAGACAGTGTTTCCCAACCAGGGTGCCTCCAGATGTTGCAAAACTACAACTCCCAGCATGCCCGGACAGCCTTTGGCTGTCCGGGCATGCTGGGAGTTGTAGTTATGCAGCATCTGGAGGCACCCTGGTTGGGAAACACTGTCCTAGGATATGAAA
The DNA here is from genome assembly GCF_029499605.1 of Hyla sarda. Taxonomy (NCBI): domain Eukaryota; kingdom Metazoa; phylum Chordata; class Amphibia; order Anura; family Hylidae; genus Hyla; species Hyla sarda. The sequence continues at coordinate 22,409,205 of NC_079197.1, forward strand.
TGATTGTTCTATTCCACTAGAATTCTGGAAAATGTACTTGTACGTCCTTAGCTGTCATCACCTGGGGTAAAAAAAAATAGTGTCAAAGGGCCACAATGTACAACTAAAAGAATATAGATATACGGTAAGTCTAACCTATATACTACTAAGCTTGGTTTTCTAATAAGGAGATCATGGAGATGGGCTGACAACCCTATTCCGAGAAACATTATGATAGCCACCTCTGTCCCCAAAAGCACCTTTGCCTTCTCCATAAGGACCTAGATAATAGTGGATGGGAGTTAGTGGTAGTGTATGTGTGAAAGGGGTGACTTAAGGGGGTTATCCAGGAAAAAACTTTTTTTTTATATATCAAATGGCTCCAGAAAGTTAAAAAGATTTGTAAATTACTTCTATTAAAAAATCTTAATCCTTTCAGTACTTATGAGCTTCTGAAGTTAAGGTTTTTCTTTTCTGTCTAAGTGCTCTCTGATGACACGTGTCTCGGGAACCACCCAGTTTAGAAGAGGTTTGCTATGGGGATTTGCTTCTAAACTGGGCGGTTCCCGAGACACGTGTCATCAGAGAGCACTTAGACAGAAAAGAGCAACCTTAACTTCAGAAGCTCTTAAGTACTGAAAGGATTAAGATTTTTTAATAGAAGTAATTTACAAATCTGTTTAACTTTCTGGAGCCAGTTGATGTATTAAAAAAAAGTTTTTCCCTGGATTACGCCTTTAAGGACACCAAAATGAAATGCAGGACTCTGAGAACATGAGACCTTCAACCAACACTAAACAAGGACTATACAACAGCAAGGACCATACAACAATACCATCTAGGATTAAAGGGGTGTTCCAGGAATTTTATATATATATCTATCTATATCTCAACTGGCTTCAGAAAGTTAAACAGATTTGTAAATTACTTCCAATAATTATCAGCTGCTGAAGTTGAGTTGTTCTTTTCTGTCTGGCAACAGTGCTCTCTGCTGACATCTCTGCTTGTCTCGGGAACTGCACAGAGCAGAAGAGGTTTGCTATGGGGATTTGCTTCTACTCTGGACAGTTCCCAAGTAAGGTGTCATCAGAGAGCGCTTAGAAAAGAACAGTTCAAATTCAGCAGCTCATAAGTACTGAAAGGATTAAGATTTTTTTTAATAGAACTAATTTACAAATCTGTTTAACTTAAAAAAAAAAAAAAAAAGTTTTTTCCTGGATAACCCCTTTAAGCTCTTTTTGATCTATATGACCACAATTTGCATAATCTCTACAACCCAACTGAACAATGTCTACATGTGTCTAAACCAGCGTTTCCCAACCAGGGTGCCTCCAGATGTTGCAAAACTACAACTCCCAGCATGCCTGGAAAGCCTTTGGCTGTCCAGGTATTCTGGGAGTTGTAGTTGTGCAACACCTGGAGGCACCCTGGTTGGGAAACACTGGTCTAGACACTATGCTGGTATTGTAGTGTATGATCACCCTTAAAGGGGTTATCCAGGGGGAAAAAAGAAATGTATATATCAACTGGCTCCAGAAAGTTAAACAGATTTGTAAATTACTTCTATTAAAAAATCTTAATCCTTTCAGTACTTATGAGCTTCTGAAGTTAAGGTTGTTCTTTTTTGTCTAAGTGCTCTCTGATGACACGTGTCTCTGGAACCGCCCAGTTTAGAAGAGGTTTGCCATGGGGATTTGTTTCTAAACTGGGCGGTTCCCGAGACACGTGTCATCAAAGAGCACTTAGACAGAAAAGAACAACCTTAACTTCAGAAGCTCATAAGTACTTGAAAGGATTAAGATTTTTTAATAGAAGTAATTTACAAATCTGTTCAACTTTCTGGCACCTGTTGATTTAAAAAAAAAAAAAAAAAGTTTTCCACTGGAGTACCCCTTTAATTCCTCCATATGCTTACAAGGTTCTCCCCATACTTAGCACAGTCGGATTGATCTATGAATCTAATGGATGTTCCTAATTTCTGCTAGTCATACCAATATCATAAAGATCAATGGCTAACTAGTCAATCAACATCTTTTTACTAAAAAAAAAAAAAAAGAGAGACTAGGTGACTTATTTTATTAAACCGCAATAGGGTGCCTCCAATATTGGGCAGAAGTCTTACTACCAAACTACATCTGCATATAAAGGGTATAGAACTGTAGAAGCAAGGTGGCTCTCTACATCAGTCTGGATCTATAAGATGGGCTCCTCATACATTATACACAGTGTTTCCCAATCAGGGTGCCTCCAGCTGTGGCAAAACTACAACTCCCAGCATGCCCGGACAGCCAAAGGCTGTCCAGGCATGCTGGGAGTTGTAGTTTTGCCACAGCTGGAGGCACCCTGGTTGGGAAACACTGCATTATACGGTACTGTAGGTCCGGATACTAGATGGCTCGAAGGGTTAATAGTTTAGCAGGGGTCTAATAAAAGTTGTCACCAGCTAGCCTTTCAATCCTGGGAAGGGTTGTAGGAATTGACAAGGGCCGAGAAAGGGGGGGGGGGGGGGAGGGGTTTAGATTGATCTTACCGCTGACGCACTGGCCGACAGTACGTAATTACGAGGTCGGGTCTCCTGAAAATCAGGCAAAGCCTGCGGGGAACAGAGCTCATGTCATGCAGGGAGAACATGAATGTGAAAAACATAAGCAAACAAAACAAAAATGAACATGGACGGGTAGAGGGAGCAAAGAGCGGAGTCAACAGGGGCCCACCCTGGACCCCAACACTAGATGAGGAATAAGGACACTCAATAGATTGGATGGGTAACTCTTCTTTGCGTGTTTTACCTGCTGCATGTGTCACAGAGTAAGATTCAATATGGTACAAGCCCTTTATAAATATGGAGCACAGACGTTCCACCAGTTCACTGGGGTATGTTGTTAAATGGGAACAAGCAGATAAAAAAAAAAACGGTAGAGGGGCTGATCGTGGCAACCAAAATAAAAAGATGCAATCTGATTGGCTGCCAGGGTCAGGGCCCCTTTACGTTTGGTTTCCATTCTTGACGCCCTATGGTCCTGATCGGAATAGTCACTGAAAGAAAAGGCCGTGTAGGGCACTTCCTTTCATAGTTTACCCAGGTACAGATGATTTTGAAGCTGAAATCGAACAGGCACTGACGCCATTCCCTCCTATGGCCTGTACGTATTGGGTAATCGTAGTCAGCTAGTGGGTCATTTTCTAATCGTCTACAGACTTTTAACTAAATAGTTTTTCAGTCGGATACACTTTGACCCACTAACCAACAACCATTGGGCCTGGGCGGGCAATACGGAGTGAATGGTATCAGTGTCGATTTCTGCTACAAAATTTGCATGTGCGCCACGGAGGCACGTATCGTGATGTTAACACGGCCTAAGAGGTAAACCGCCAGTTTCCAATACAGAGAATAAATGTGGGTATCAGACTAGTTGGTTGCTATGACCGACAGCACAGTTAGGCACAATGGGGGAGATTTATCAAAACCTGTCCAAAAGGAAAAGTTGCTGAGTTGCCCATAGCAACCAATCAGATCGCTTCTTTCATTTCTGAAAAGGCCTCTGAAAAACGAAAGAAGCGATCTGATTGGTTGCTATGGGCAACTCAGCAACTTTTCCTCTACACAGGTTTTGATAAATCTCCCCCAACGGACCTTAAGTAAAGCTCTTGAAAGGGAAAATTTATCAAAGTGTTCAGAGGAAAAGTTGCCGAGTTGTCCATAGCAACCAATCAGATCGCTTCTTTCATTTCTCAAAAGGCCTCTGAGAAAAGAAAGAAGGGATCTGATTGGTTGCTATGGACAACTCAGGAACTTTTTCTCTGGACAGGTTTTGGTAAAATCTCCCCCTAAGCACAACGCACATCTTATAAATATACCCGGAATGGTTCATCTACTTCCCATTTGGGATGAGAAAGACATAGGGGGGAGATTTATCAAAACCTGTCTAGAGGAAAAGTTGCCGAGTTGAGCAACCAATCAGATGGCTTCTTTCCTTTCTGAAAAGGCCTGTGAAAAATGAAAGAAGCGATCTGATTGGTAGCTATGGGCAACTCAGCAACTTTTCCTCTGGACAGGTTTTGATAAATCTCCCCCCCATAGTGGGTGCTCCCTGGGCAGCTCCTTCCATATAGATATTTCCCGTCCAGTGAATTAGTTAAGATGCAAAACTTCAAAGCACAATGCAGAGAGGCCAGCAACATGCAGAGAGGAGCACGACATAGGAATATAGAAAAGCCACAGCAGGTAGGAAGTGGGGATCCCAGTGCAAACATAGTAAGTGCCATACAAGACTATAAAACTAATGCCATCCTTCAGATATGGGGGGTGTAAATGACCTTAAATATCTGTTGCATGTACACAGCAATGTGGCTGCAGGTATAAATCCATCATTGGGGCATGACCATTTATCAAATACAGTGTTTCCCAATCAGGATGCCTCCAGTTCTTGCAAACCTACAACTCCCAGCATGCCCAGACAGCCAAAGGCTGTCTGGGCATGCTGGGAGTTGTAGGTTTGCAAGAACTGGAGGCATCCTGATTGGGAAACACTGATACAATGGCTGTATTTTTATGAATCTTTGTTCAAATTCCAAAATGATGGTCCAGGCTACCTGATGTGCACCTATGTCCCAATGACAACTCTTCCACCCACTGTGATCTGGCCATTCAGTGTTGTCATGGGGACAGTATGTGGATTTAAATCTGTACAGTTAGCACAGTATAGGACAAACATGTCCAATGTGCGGTCAGCCAACATGGGCAAAACCTCAAAAATACTATTGGGATAGAACATGTAGGGTTAGGTATTGGGAAAGGGAAGGGTAACCAGGAGTTAATAATGGGAAAATACACAACGTACTGTGCACACATCGACTATATTAGATGTACAAAATTGTATTAAAACAGATGTAGTAGATCCGAGTCAGTCAATACAGAACAGCAGAGTTTGTCACTCAATTTAATCCCATAATAGGCTGGGTTATTTTCTGTAGGAGTTATCACAGTGCCCAAAATACACAATGAATGTGTGTTCAACTTCACTAAATGGCCCAAGAAAAGCTGAATTTAGACCAGACCAGTAAAATTTTTAGCAGCCAGAGACAAAGCTTTATTTTATGCACCGTGACAGCTCACAGATTGAATTACAGTCCTATAAAAATGACATAAAACGCATTAGCAAAGTACAGTCCGTTTGCCAGAAAAAAAATTAACTCAGCTCTGCTACATCTGTCACGTGAACAAGCTTGTTTGCTAGCTGCTCTCGCTCACCATAGTAGGGTTTCTGAATGTAACACCCCCTCTATAACATCCATGTTCCCCAATAGGGGTTGTCATGATGCGGGCCTGCAATAATAATCCTCCCTGTTTCTAATGTCTACAGTAGACAGCGATTCCCGCATTCTCTTCCGCACCCTGACCCCCAATCCTACAAGCACCCTGACAAAGTCGGTGGAAAATAAAGATTATAGATGAACAGAAAGAAGCAAAAATAAGAAGTCACAGCAATGACCTCAGCAACAAATACTCACATCACCCTCGAACTGAGCAAATCACAAAAAACATAACAGAAACAAAACACCACAAGGTTAGTGAAGGTCAAACTGAATGGACACGGGGGGGGGGGGGGGGGGGGGGGGACGGACGTTAACAGCAGCCAAACACCGCACCCCAAAAAGTAGATGAAAGATGGCTGTGATAATGGTCTTATGAGATGGACTGATGTATATAATGGAAGACACAATAATAAAAATCACGAGCGTCCTCACCACCCATATCCTACTAAAACCCCAAAGCTCTAGTAACACACACAAAAAAAAAAAAGGTGGTGAGTATATAGAAACATGTCAACTGGGAGGAGTACATGGAAAGACGGCCACCTTCACCCTTTATGTGCATGCACCCCCCCCCCCCCCCCATATAGGAAAAGTGTTATCAGACGGGACATTACCGCGGCTTTTGCCTCCGCTGCTTTAGCTTTTTTCAGTCTCGCTTTACAAGCGTCAAGATCCAAGCGGCGGTTCTGCAGAATTCTCCTCTCCTTCTGTAATGTAAGCAAAATGCAAAATATGACTATTACAGAACAAAATCAGTACAATGGACTGATAAGGGGCTGGGGACCTTTAAAAGGAAACCTGTCCTCATGTTCATGCTGCCTAAACCAGGAGTCATCAGGGCGGTACATTAGGCTTGTGCCCGCCCAGTTGGCCTTGACTGATAGATCTCCCTATAACTAAACAGGAAGAGATCTGTCAATCAAAGCCAGTGGGGTGGAGAGAAGGTGCAGGGAACTGCCCTGATAACTCGTGGTTGAACTAGCATGAAAGCGATGACAGGTTCCCATTTAGGGTAGGGTCACACGTAGCGCATCCGCAGCTTATTTGACACTGCAGATGTGCTACTGTCCGTCCTTAGAGTGTGCCTCCAGCTGTAACTGTCTGTCCCGCTCACAGCAGCAATCTGCTGCTACAAGCAGACACGGCGGGAGCTGCGCGGATGCACAGGTCTCCAGACATCGCGGCCTGCTCCCTGAGCTAGGTCGAGAGCGGCCGCGAAGTCTGGAGTACACTGCACAGGCGTGCGCGTGACTAGCAGCTCGCCCTGTGTCTGCTGGAGGCATACTCTAGGGACGGTCAGTAGCACATTCGCAGTGACAAATACGCTGCGGATGTGCTACATGTGACTCTACTTCCAAAGAGGATCGGCTGGCTCCATTTATATTTTGATTATCCTATGTTATTCCTCTTGAAAATGTATAAATAAACTAATAAATAGGTGTTACTAATCCTCTTTTCAATAGGGTGTATACCTACAGCTGTCCTTTAAAGAAAAATATCCTCAGCCTCATTGGCTTCATAAAGTCCCTTAAAATTATATTATAGAAGTGCATTAGTGTACGGTCCCCTGTTGCGACTGCTATGTGTGAATGAGATCGCATCCACATGCGGTGACAAAGGCCTGCACTACGTTGCCAGTAATACTGCAGTTTTATTGGCAAAACTGTGCATCGTTCTCCATTGCATGTGTTGGTGGTTTTGGCAGCATGTGGCAGCTGTACTGTGGGTTAATAGAGCTGGGAAGCTGCAGGATAAATCAAATTCCCTGCAGCTTGTCACTGAGTAACATCAGCAAATATACTAATATAGTTCATAAGAAAATTCTATTTCCTTTTCATAGGAATCATGGCTTACAAAAAACACTTCTAGGGGTCCCCATACCATCCAGAACATAATCCTGTCCGGCTGCAGCATCATCTTTGTCCTAGCTAAGGCACAGGCTACTGATCAAGTGACCTCTGCTCCTAAAGGAAGATCGGAGTGCCAACTGGAGGCTGAATAGGGGGATCAGCACAGGATCGCATTTGGCGATTTAAATATAAAAAATAAAATATGAATAAACCCCTTGTAAATGCCAATTTTTGCAATGTTGCACAAACATCAAAAGTTAAGATCAGTTAGGGCATGAGAGGCTTCAATATTAAAGATGGAGTATAACTTACAGAAATGGTTCTCCAATCTCCTTCCAAAAAGTTGCGCAGAGGAGTCAGAAAGTTGATAGATGAAGAGTGGATGAAGTCTCTTTCTGCAATCCCCAGACGTTTCTGCGTCTCCCCCACCTTGATAAGCGTTTGCCCTGAAAATAGGAGGTAATGTGAACAATTAGGTTGGTGGGATGGGGTGGGGGGCATCACTGTTTAGCTGTACATGGAATCAGATTAAAAGCCAGTCAAGCGCTTGGAGAGAGCACAATGCAATTACAGCAAGGACACAGCCTGCCCACAGGCTCCAATTACAGCCCCATCAGTCTCATCAGCCAGGCAGCGAGCGCCAGCAATCCGTAGGATGTGATGAGGAGAGGACATCTGGGAAATGTGCCTGTTGCATAAACGGTGTGAAAAGACTGGCAGCACTTTATTTTTACTTTAGGATTCGAAAAGTGGTGAAGCCTGAATATCATATTCTACAGGAAATACAGTGGATGTAAGCTGGGATCATACTGGATTTATACAGGTAAAGATATAACACTATGTGAGAAAAAAATAGTGGTAAGGGAGGTGCTAAATAAAACTTAACATTTATTAATGTCCTGATAAAATATAAAATCACATGATAGTGATGAGTAGTTTGATCAGCTGGGTACAGCGCCACCCATGCGACACTGTTTAATAGAAAGACACTGTTAATAACACAAGTTATCTCCTAGGTTTTCCCAGGAGAATAGAACCCCTATTGAATCCACTCTATTCCCAACGCGTTTCTGGCGCCCCTATTGGTGTAGCACCCTCCTCAGGGGAATTTTAAAGGGGGTATCGCATGCCCATACACCATCTGCTTTGCAGCCAAACAGAATATTTAGTTGTATCTAGTTTGCTACATATGTGTTGGGCTCCATATGTGTTGGGCTCCATATGTAGCAAACTAGATACAACTAAATATTCTGTTTGGCTGCAAAGCAGATGGTGTATGGGCATGCGATACCCCCTTTAAAATTCCCCTGAGGAAGGCGCTACACCAATAGGGGCGCCAGAAACGCGTTGGGAATAGAGTGGATTCAATAGGGGTTCTATTCTCCTGGGAAAACCTAGGAGATAACTTGTGTTATTAACAGTGTCTTTCTATTAAACAGTGTCGCATGGGTGGCACTGTACCCAGCTGATCAAACTACTCATCACTATCATGTGATTTTATATTTTATCAGGACATTAATAAATGTTAAGTTTTATTTAGCACCTCCCTTACCACTATTTTTTTCTCACATAGTGTTATATCTTTGTTTATATTGCGGGGAGTACCACCTAGTGGGCCGGTACCAGGCATTATCACCAATTGGTACACAATAATTTATTTATACAGATAATAAGAAAGCAAAAAAACATAACACAGTCTCTTAGGGTTATACATGGACAAAATAAAAGAAAATAAAAAAAACTGGCACAGCAGGATAAAAACCACTTTTGACCACCAGGAATGCCCTTCTAGCCGATAGAAAGTATAGGGTGCATATACATTATATAAGCAGAAATATGACATTTTGAATAGAATAAATGAAAACGTTGCACTCCCCACACCATTATTCATTTAAATCCATTGTTTATTGTATGACAATGTCGCTATCAAACACATTTGAATTCGGCTAGGACGCCAAGAAGGGTAGGAGAGGTGAAGGGGCGTGACAGAGGCAACAGGCTGAATCACGTGCTTTGACGCTTCTTCCGGCTAGAGATACGTGAAACAGTCTGCTGCCTCTCACGTTTTCATTTCGTCTATTCCCGACGAGACCTCTTAAGGTTAGTGTGTGCTTCTAATGATCCTGCCAACCACATGTGATGGCAAGAGATGGGGCCAGTCCAGTGGGATGGGAAACCAAGGATCATACATCAGCGGATCTGTCACGGACCCAAGGGACAGTCAGAAGTAAACAGGCCTCCATTTACAGCAGCCTGTATTCTACTTTCAGGTAGTGTTGAGCGGCATAGGCCATATTCGAATTCGCGAATATTCGCGAATATATGGACGAATATTCGTCATATCTTCGCGAATATTCGCATATTCGTTATATTCTTGTTTTATTTTCGCATATGCGAAATTTCGCGTATGCGAAAATTAACATATGTCAATATTCGCATATGCGAAAATTAGCATATATGAAAAAATCGCGTATGCGAATTTTCGCACGCCAGTCTCACACAGTAGTATTACAGCCTTCTTTACACCACACAAGCTGGAAGCAGAGAGGGGTGATCACTGTGATGTGTACTGTGAAAAAAAAAAAACGAATATTCGTAATTACGAATATATAGGGCTATATTCGCGAAATTCGCGAATTCGCGAATATGCGATATTCGCGAATAATATTCGAATTGCGAATATTCGTGAGCAACACTACTTTCAGGGTCTTTTTCCTTTAAAGATGATGATGTTGATCTTGTTAAATGTTATAATCCTCCCAGTTCACTGCCCCCATCATGATAAACCACCCCCTGCCTTTATTATTATTATTATTATTATTTGTTAGTTTTCCACCTTGATATTGCTCTGTATTTTCTGCTCAGTCAGATTCACAGACTGGGAAGGGGGGTTCCCCAGCAGGCGTGACATCATCTGAAGCCATACAGGGGAGAACTTCCTCCCTCACTCTGCTACATGCAGCCCAGTGTGAGATGTGCTATGATTGGATAAAGGCTGAACACCCCCCCCCCCCCCCCTCAGCATTTCCTGATTTTGGACTTCTGCCAGGTCAGCAGGAGTCAAAAGTCTGTGCAAAAGATGGGGAAAATGTGCTCTGGACAAGTAGGGAGACACCTAGTGGCAGCTTTTTTTATTTATTTTTTTTATTTTTTTTTTAAACACAAATGAAACAGAAAACTTAATTTTTTTTTTAAACAAAGTACATACATTTTTTATTTACCATAAAGGAGTGCAATAGCAAAAATGTGTTTAAATGAGAGTGCCCATTTAATAAACGGAGACTCCCCAGCTGTGTGTTGAAACTTTCTATCTTGTGTGAAGTGCTATGATTCAGACAGTAGCATCTACTTGACGCTGAATACATCAAATACCTGTGTTCTTCCACTTGCATTTTCGCACAGCAGAGAAAGGTCATTCCCTCACACTATTTACTGGCAGTTAATGCAGTGTTTCCCAACCACAATGCCTCCAGCTGTTGCAATACTACAATGCCCAGCATGCCCGGACAGCCAAAGGCTTCAATATAATATGGATCAATTATTGTTCTGTGGCTTTTTATAGTATAATATTTTATTTCACAAAAATGAAAGAGACTGGAGGCACTCAAATCTGCTGCGGGTGATTTATTCCAAAGTCAGGTATACAGGTAATGCCCACTGGAGTGGTCATTGATTAAGCACAGGTACGCGAAACGAATCATCGACTGAGCATTACCTGTATACCTGACTTGGAATAAATCACCCGCAGAAGATTTGAGTGCCTCCAGTCTTTCATTTTTTGTGAATTTCTGTACTTATCCTGGAGGAGAACCAACAAAGCGGAGGATCCGTGAGTAGCAAATGTGCATAGCAATCGAGTGGTATCTCCAGAGTGCACCCAGTGGCAGTGCCAACTTTGATCTTTGTCTTCCTTTTGGATAATATTTTATTTAATATATAATAATTATTTTAGTATTTCATTATTCTTTAATTCTTCTTATATATTATATTACATTAGTACATTATTATTTTCTATATAGAGATGACTGGCATCAATACCATTATTACCAAAAATATTTTCAGTCTCACACTCTTCACTTGCAATGCGTTCATACAACTCACCATAAGGCGAGCTAGGCCCAAAGTCATTGGCGGCCTCGGTCATATACTGGCCCAACAACTCTCCATTGGTCACCCGAGAGGGAATCTTCCGGTCCAATTTTTCATATAAAAACTCTTCTACCCGAGCACCTACAGGAATGATAATAATAATAGTAAATGTGCCACAGTGTAGATTAACATGGATTACCATTGTTTCTGTGCATAAATCCTATTTGCCCATCTACTCACTGGGATTGGGCTGCAAGAGGACCTCGGTCTGATGTAGGATCTTCTCAGTCCAGTTTTTTGTACCGTCAGCTCTAGACAGGAGGTTCTCAAAGTGAGCGTCCAACTCTGTCTTCTCTGCTTGGCCAAATTTCTCCTCAGTAAACTGGAAAAAAAAAAAAAGAGAAGACAAGTCTTGTAAGCGAAACAGAGTATTTTCAGTCCATCATGGAGGTTTAAGATGTACCCTCTTGTTAAAACCATCAATTAATGTACTTTAAATGGACACTGTCAAATCCAAAAACTTTTTATATGTGGTTACTGATGAAAATTAAAGATCTTTGGTAATATGTAAAAAAAAATATTTTTGAATATTTAATAAAGAAAACGTCTCCTTAAAAATACCACCACTAGGGGTCCCAATACCTACTGGGACAATAACCAGTCCTGCAGCAGCATCAGGCGTGTCCACAAGTCATGGACAAGAGATGACTCATGGACAAGGCTGCATGAGCAGACGCACCAATCACCTCCCACCAACACAAGGGAAGGACACGCCCCTCCCACCACACACCAATCACCTCCCACCAGCACAAGGGAAGGACACGCCTCCTTCCCCTAAGAGGATTTCTAACACTGTGAGCTAATGAAAAGAGGGATTTTTATAATAAATATAGGCAACAGAGGCATAAAAATTGATGCACATGGTCAAAATTTTGTACTGAGTAACATTTTTTTTTTTGTGGGATATAAACAGGTACGCTTTAAAGAGTATATGTTCTGACATGAAGGAGATTGCTTTATTGGCCTGGGATCTGCACCAACACAAGACTAAAATAATTTGTTCCAGGTTTTAGGCCTGTATGGTGTGTCAGGAATAAAAGTAAAGTAAAACATTCTCAGCACAGTTTCTTAAAGAATGTTTTCGTGTTTATTCACACATCAAACTTGGAAAATTGATCAAATCCTTCCCAAAGGACTCTCAAAAGCATTAGGGGCACTCATACCCACCAATCCCAAAATAGGGGCATTCTACATACTTCCAAAAATCCACAAATCTGGGAACCCGGGCAGACCAATAACAAGAGGTATGGATACATTAACTGAACATATATCTGGCTTGGTAGAAAACATGCTAAAACCCTTTGTCACACACACACACACACACCAAGAGTTTCATATAGGACATCACTGACCTTAACAAACTCCGTCAAATTACTAACTTGTCTGCCAACTCCATACTGGTTACAATGGATGTAGAGTCTCTGTATAGTAACATCCCACACAAAGATGGAATCGATGCCTGCCCTCTGTTCCTCTCCTCCCAAACCCAGAAATACAGCCCTCAGATCATCACCAAATTCATAGAATTCATCCTCACACAACTACTTCAGCTTCAACAGTGACATATTTAAAGATGATGGGCACTGCTATGGGGACAAGGATGGCACCACAATATGCCAATCTATTCATGGCTGACCTAGAAAAGCCATTCCCAAACCCTACAGATACATTGATGATAATTTCATTTTTTGTACAGAAGGCAAAGAAAAAAACTCTAAAAGTTTGATGATACCTTTAATTCATCTATCAAAATCAAAATGGACTTCTCTACAGAAAGTGTGAACTTCCTGGACACCACTGTAACCATAAACAAGGACACACTACAGACATCTATATACAGAAAAACCCAAAGACCGATCCAGCTATCTACAGAATTCGCTAAGTTTCCATCCATCACACACTAAGAAAGGAATCATATACAGCCAAGCCACCAGGTACCACCACATCTGCTCCAACACTGATGACAGACATGCATCTACAAACGCTAGCTGAGAAATTTAAACAAAAAGATTACAAACCAAAGACCAGCAATAAGAAAATCCACTCTGCCCTTCAAACACCACATGAACACCCGCTACAGTACAGAGAGAAACAAACCTCCTCACGCACACCACTGGTAACCACATACAATCCGGCCCTTGAGGAAATACGCAAAATCATAAAGGACCTGCAGCCAATACTAGCAGAAGATGAGGTGTTAAAAGAAATCTTCCCTGAACCTCCCATCTTGGCCTTCAGACAACCACCCAATCTAACAAACATGTTGTGAATGCACCCTTATATAAAATATGTCAGGAATTTGACTTTTGGAAAATGCTCTTAAAGGACCGGCGACAAATCTCATTCATATAAACGAGTGATCTGACTACGGACGGCTAATGTTTGCCCCGTATCTGGTTTTGTGGCTGGACTGAAAACCGTAGCATTCCAAGGTTTTGAGTCCGGTCACAAACCCGGATACGGAGCAAAAGTGCCGACTATGTGTCACTATCTGACTCCGGTCGGCTCATTTAAATGAAGGAGATTTGGCGCCGGTCCTTTAAGAGCATTTTCCAGAAGTCAAATTCCTGACATATTTTATATAAGGGTGCATTCACAAAATGTTTGTTAGATCCAGCTGGGAAATTTCAAAAACGGGCGCTCCCGTATCAGGAGTGTCCAAGTGATGGGTCCCAGTGATCAGAAATGTTCTTTGTCCACAGAAAAACACTTAGTTCTTTGTAGTCCCACATGAAGACCACCTGTGGGAAATACTTGAATTCCCAGTCAGGCTATGTGCACATGGTGGAATTTCTGAGCTGAATTCCGCAGGAATATTCCATTAGGGAATTCCGTTGCTGCAGAGTCCCATTGGTTTTAATGGAATTCTGCTGCACTGTGCACCCGACAAAATTACCGCCGCAGAAACATCCCGATTCCAGCGTCCACAGAAACACTGAACCTGTTCAAATGTTTCTGTGGATTCTGTATTGCCGTTTATGGAGATGGCTCCTTTCTGAGCAAACCTAGTGCCGCCGAATCAAGATAATGTGCGTAATGCCTGCCCATATTTTCCGGCAGACATTCTGCACAATCTTCGGCCGTGTAAACATGGCCTAAAACAGACTCTCCATTTTATTGTTCATTTGTTATTCCATTTGTAAATACTGAATATGAACAAAAAGTAACAATTCTGTTATTTTCCCTCTGTTGATGGGATGCGTTCTATAAATCTGTCTAATGTACTCAGTGTCAGCGTGTGTAGCGACAATCCCTCATTGAGAAAGGAATGGTAAAATGTAGTTGTCAGTTTGTTCATAGATTTCCGAGAGAAGCAAACAGAGCAATAATACAGAGATCTAAGTGTTTGTCAGGGGAGGAGGCAGATCCTTGATCTAATATGTCCATAAATCTCTATGTCCGTACATACCCATAATGTATTTTACAATGGACACATGTTCAATTATTTACATAGTTTAACTGAATACAAGCCATGGATAGCATTCGTGGTTAACTCCCGTCACTGCTCAGATCAATAAAAGTTGTGAGGTAAATAAATAGATACCTGCTGCCTTTCTGGAAAGCTCAGATGCATTTATAAAGTAGCCATGATATTGTTTTATTTATGTAATGCAGACAGACGGCCCTCGGTAGCATTACCGTACAGGATTTTGGCACAGGCTCGGGCCCAGCCCCAGACAGAATCAGCAGAGCCTTACAGCTGACCAGGGAAATCAATTCAGCGTCACAATACCCGAATGACAATGGACGGATTCCCATCTGCCCACAGGGAAAATAAGCGTTCCTCTGTCTGTTCGCACCATCAAGATCCTTTGACCTGTTTTCCTGCTGCCATCCAGATAAATAATGCAGTAAGGCACCTGGAGCCCCTGCTACTAGCACCCAGTGGGACCCGGGATCTATTATTCATAGGTTCTAAGGTTTCTAGTGGTCACTTTAAAGAAGAACCAGGAAAACTTCTGAACAGCTATAAATTTGGGGGGGGGGGGGGGGGTGAGGTAAAAACGACAACAGAGGCCAAGACCCCAGGGGCACAATTAACACTATACATTTTCTCCATATAATATACAGATACAATAGAGAAGGTTCAGAAAAATCCAGGGAGGACAAATCCACAGTAAACCTTACTGCCAGAGACCAAGTTTTAGGAGTAATTTCCATCGGCATCAATTAATCACATCTACACAGATTCCTAAAAGAGTCTTCAGATTCCTGGATAATGTATTTGTAATGTAGTCTAATGTATATTCCAAAGGCCAAAACGCCAGTGCATTAACCAATAGACTTTATATTTATTGAGTCTTTAATGTTCCTTGACCCTTGCTTGGGGATGTTAATTGTATTGATATCCCTCGTTCAGGTTGTCCGCTCTTTCAGGGATGACCAGTCTCTGCTTCCCTCCGTGGACAGTGTGCCCTTCAGTGGTAAAAAGAGGAACAGTGCCCCTTCTCTATCGCATGTTCAGAGGTGTCATCTCTCTGGGTTCAAAAAAAAAGGTAAAAAGGGCCGATGCCCTTTCCTATTGTTGGATTGAAGGGAGCTGGGGTCTCACATCAAATGTTCAAGGGCAAAAAAAAAATAAAAAATACAGCTCAGTGCCCTTTTTTGTTTACAAGACGGACCAACAGCTTACTGAAAGATCAGTTACATGCTGCCAGTACAAGTCTATGGAGAGGGGAGGGGTGAGGAAGGAGTTAGGAAACTAAGTGAAAGTATATAAAAGGTGCCAGCATTTCTTACCAGACCAAGGGTTAAGGCAGATTGCTGGCGGTGTGTTCTGCGCTCGCATTCAACGCTACTTTGTACATGAACATCACTGGACTTGGACACTACATTAGCGACTAGGTGTGAAACAATATAGTTGCAGCCGGATTACGGCAGAAGATTGAACATAAGGAATTGGATTCTGACGGAAGATTCATTATCGGAAGTTTTGTCGCTTTTAATGTCTGAACAGGGGAGAAGAATCACATTGAAATCTATAGGAGGCTGTTGCAGGTGAAAATTCCGTAGAGTGAACTTACTGTAAGTATTAGATCTCACCCCAGGGCTTGATTCACATAATGCCCTCCATGCTGCTGCTGCTTAGGGTGACACTGGAGGCAGAATTTCCTTTAGTGTATTTGTGCAATCTATGGGAGACATCATAAAAGCTAGTCTATACCCATTCCCTCAGGGATAACTAAAAGCCTGGTTTAAAAAAAAATAATAATAATAATTATATAATATATATATATACACACACACACACACACACACACACACGTTTTATAATGGCTATTCTTCATGTACAAAACAAACACACACACATACACATACGTGACAGCTTATTCTGAAAAATCAGGCCCACTTTAAGTTCTGCAAAACTTATTTAAAGTTTTTAAATAAAGAGAGAACAACAACAATTTTAAAAAAATTCACACGAATAGATCAGCTGTGAGACAGCAGTATGGTAACTGCTGAACAAGCTAATAGACAAGAGAAAATAGCAAGATGATGCCTTGAATTCGAAACAGAGATACACATTATAATTATTTATTTTAAATCAGCTTAACACACTGCTCAAAAAAATAAAGGGCACATAAGATAACACATCCTAGATCTGAATGAATGAACTAATCGTATGAAATACTTTCGTCTTTACATAGTTGAATGTGCTGACAACAAAATCACACAAAAATGATCAATGGAAATCAAATTTATCAACCCATGGAGGTCTGGATATGGAGTCTCACTCAAAATCACAGTGGAAAACCCCACTACAGGCCGATCCAACTTTATGTAATGTCCTTAAAACAAGTCACAATGAGGCTCAGTAGTGTGTGTGGCCTCCACGTGCCCGTATGACCTCCCTACAATGCCTGGGCATGCTCCTGATGAGGTGGAGGATGGTCTCCTAAGGGATGTCCTCTCAGACCTGGACTAAAGCATCTGCCAACTCCTGGACAGTCTGTGGTGCAACGTGGCGTTGGTGGATGGAGCGAGACATGATGTCCCAGATGTGCTCAATCGGATTCAGGTCTGGAGAACAGGCGGGCCAGTCCATAGCATCAATGCCTTCCTCTTGCACAAACTGCTGACACACTCCAGCCACAGTTTAGCATTATGAGGAACCCAGGGCCGACCGCACCAGCATATGGTCTCACAAGGGGTCTGAGGATCTCATCTCGGTAGCTAATGGCAGTCAGGCTACCTCTGGCAAGCACATGGAGGGCTGTGCGGCCCCCAAAGAAATGCCACCCCACACCATTACTGACCCACCACCAAATCGGTCATGCTGGAGGATGTTGCAGGCAGCAGAAAGTTATCCACGGCATCTTCAGACTCTCACGTCTGTCACATGTGCTCAGTGTGAATCTGCTTTCATCTGTGAAGAGCACAGGGCTCCAGTGGCGAATTTGCCAATCTTGGGGTTCTATGGCAAATGCCAAATGTCCTGCACGGTTTTGGGCTGTAAGCACAACCCTCACCTGTGGACATCAGGCCCTCATACCACCCTCATGGAGTCCGTTTCTGACCGTTTGAGTGGACACATGCACATTTGTGGCCTGCTCAAGGTCATTTTGCAGGGCTCTGGCAGTGCTCCTCCTAATCCTCCTTGCACAAAGGTGGAGGTAGCAGTTCTGCTGCTGGGTTGTTGCCCTCCTATGGCTTCCTCCAAGTCTCCTGATGTACTGGACTGTCTCCTGGTAGCGCCTCCATGCTCTGGACACTACGCTGACAGACACAGCAAACCTTCTTGCCACAGCTCGCATTGATGTGCCATCCTGGATGAGCTGTACTACCTGAGCCACTTGTGTGGGTTGTAGACTCAATCTCATGCTAACACTAGAGTGAAAGCACCGCCAGCATTCAAAAGTGACCAAAACATCGGCCAGGAAGCATAGGAACTGAGAAGTGGTCTGTGGTCTCCACCACTAGTTTATTGGGGGTGTCTTTTCCACCTGTTGTCTGTTCCATTTGTACAACAGCATGTGAAATTGATTGTCAATCAGTGTTTCTTCCTGAGTGGACAGTGGGATTTCACAGAAGTGGGATTGACTTGGAGTTACATTGTGTTGTTGAAGTGTTCCCTTTATTTTTTTGAGCAGTGTATAAAACAATAGAGACTCTCTGCTTCAAGGGCTTATCCGCCTACACTCTGCATGCGAAAGCTCCTCAGTGCTTCTACTAAACCTTCTTTAACCTGGCAACAGAAGCCAGAAAAAAAAAGATTCAGGAGACTTATGTCGCATAGCTGGAATTTCTGAGCAACAACTTGGATCACTTCCTGAACAACACACTGTGGGATGTTGCTACAAATATGTGGCTGGTCGGCTGGAAAGCAATGATACGAAGCGTAACGAACAGACGCCTGGAAAGATGTCAAGATAAATGTTACACCGTTTAGCCTCGTAAAGGCCCAACTTCAATCCGACTACAAGAGGAATCGGTTATGGTGGGAACTGGGGCAGAATCTAGCGAGAGGCTGAACTGAGAGAAGTCAAATCCATTTTGATGTCTGGTAGCCATAAGTATGGTCTTTCTTTGGGTCTTTACACTTCTCAATTAAGTATGCATGGTATCTATGACTGTCTTCTTGGTTGTCCTTGTTCCACTTCTATCAACTCTCCTAGATCGATTCTCCTACATTTCTGTAGAAATTCAATGTAGGAAAAAAAATGCAGCAGTTGTCATCGGGCTGCCCATAGGTAGAGACAGTAGAGAGGCGAGTACATGAGGGACAAACTGGGGAAGCCTTGCTGTGAATACTAAGGGAACTGGCAGGGGTGCTGTCATAACTATTGGGGGAATTAGCAGAGGAGCTGCCACAACTACTGGGGGAACTGGCAGGGGGGGGATCTGCCATGACTACAAGGGGAATTGGCAGCAGAGCTGACTAGTGGGTTAAAGGGGTTCTCCACCATAAAGGTGATTTTAGTAGGTACCTGGCAGACAGTAATGGACATGCTTAGGAAGGATCTGCACTTGTCTTGGGGCTAAATGGTCAAGAGATTACCATAATACTGTAGCTAGCTTTTTTGTGAACTTGTATTTCCTGTTTGACTGTTCTTTTTTTGACTACAATTCCCACAATTCTATTTTCCTTCTTCCCACACATCAGCCACCCCACCCATTGAAACATAAATGAGCTGCAGACCTGTGGTTTTCAACCAGGGTGCCTGCAGCTGTTGCATTAGTTGCAGATTGATCCCTCCACCCATTGAAGCAGACAGGCTCCCTGTCATCAGCTGACTAGTGAGTCAGGTCTCGGCCGCATTGCAAGCTGGGAAAAATCCGAGACAGCAGTCATTTTGTATGCTGGTAAAAATAAATAGTGAGGGGAAAATCACAGAAGAATTGTGAGAAAACCGTCACACACAGGTACAGACACTATATTATAAACTACACTAACTTTACAGCCCCTGTAGCATAATCAAATAAAAGAAAAATCCCGGAATACCCCTTTAACTGGAAGGAAGGGCAGGGGGAACTGGAATTGAAGAGTGCGGTTTTGTTTGGAGTTCTCTTTGGCCATGTTCACACGGCCAAAAATGTGCAGAATGGCCACCCAAACAACATAGGTGGACATTCGGCACATTTGAATGTTCCGACGGTCGTTAGGACCACTCGGAAATGCGCTGTCTCATAGAGAGCAATGCATTTCCGAGTGGAATCCGAAGAAAGAATAGACATTTCTATTCTTTGTGTGGATGCTGGAATCGGGATTTCTGCCATGTGCCCAGTGAAATAAATGGGACTCTGCTCCAGCAGAATGCCCCTTAGAAATTCCGCCGTGAGAACATCGCCTTCTAGTGTCGCGTAAGGCCAGGTTTGTAAATTCCCAGCCCTAGAACATGTCATTGCTGGTCTTCAAATTGCACATGGACCTGTCCACCTCACTTCCCTCTTACCAGTCACACTTCACAGTCGGAATATAAAGCTTATGAAGTCATTCACAGAACTGGTAAAAACTCATGTCAGTCTGCGACTCCTACACCACCATAGTCAGAGTGCCCTTATAGAAATAATTCCTGTAAAAAAATCCTTGGCCCTGGAGTAATCTTCTTTTGTCAAACTGTTAATGTTCTAGTCCAGTGGTTCTTAACCTTGTTGGAAGTACTGAACCCCACCAGTTTCATATGCGCATTCACCGAACCCCTCTTAATTGGAAAAATAAAATATGATTTTTTTCAAATTCAAAATATAAGAGGTATATATTTATACATAGGTGCACAAAATGAACAAAACCATTAAAGAACTAAACCATTAAGACACATTAGGCACAGGCAGTGTTCCCCCACATTATGGAGGCCAGTGGTATTCAAACTGCGGACCTCCAGATGTTGCAAAACCAACTCCTAGCATGCCCGGACAGCAAACAGCTGTCCGGGCATGCTGGAAGTTGTAGTTTTGCAACATCTGGAGGTCCACAGGTTGAAGACCACAGATGTAGGCAGTGTTCCCCCACAGACATACAGCCTCCAGCCATATACAGTGTATGGCTGGAGGCTGTATGCCTGTGTACTGCCCACTTCAGTGCTCCGACCACCGCTCCGGCTATAGCAGTAGGTCTCGGGACCGGTGGTCGGAGCACCGAAGATGACTTGGCGCTGGTCACTTACCAAGCTGGCCAGCGCGCGTCTTCCTCCTTCTCTATCCTCCAGTCCTCGGCGCCTTCGTTTCCATTGGCGGGCGCACGCACGGGACATCAGTGACGTCCCGGCGGCCCTGCGTTTTTAAACTTAACGCGGAGCCGCAGGGAGTTAATAGTGATGGGGGAAATTGCCCCGTCGCTACAGGACGGGCAAACACCGGCTCTGCTCGGGGCCCTGGGCCAGCTCGGGGCCCCAAGCAATTGCTTGGTTTGCCTGTCCTGTTGCGACCTCCGCCGCCGAACCCAGGGGACTGACTCACTGAACCCCTGGGGTTCGATCGAACCCAGGTTAAGAACCACTGTTCTAGTCAATTATTTCTTAGTTGCATATGTTTCTGGGAAAGCTCAGTGAAAACTAACATGGCCACAACCATAGCACCCAAATGGGTCACCAAGTCTTAAAGTGACACTCCAAAGAAAATCGAGCTGCACCCACTGCTGAAATTTGCAAGCCATGGGCAAAGGCCAGCCTAGCTGCCAAGGCATCCGCTGCATATTGGAAGATTTTAGGAATCTAAAGGCTCCTGTTTTTATTTTTTATTTTTAACAAAAACACACAGAAAAAACACCAGTAGGAAAAGTTTTGTCCATCTCGTCACTTCACATTTGAGATGTTTACCCCAGACTGAGTGCTCCTGTATAAATCCTTCCGTGACCCATAACACAAATACCGACATTGCACACAACCAGCCACATTTTCCGAGATTTAAGCTTCTAAAAAATAAAAAAAACGTATATAACGTGTGACTCACTGAAAACACTGATCGCCCCGCAGATTATCCCACGCTATCAGAGTGAGAAGAACATCAATTATTTGTGAGCCATCACATGGACACATTTTATGTTTACCGCATTAAACTGTGTCATAGGCAAAGTCTTGCTAAATATTTGGTGTTACAGCTTAAAGGGATACTAGGGATAAAGGGAAGTTAAAAATCTAAAAACATGAATTTCATATGTGTCCTTTCGTTTAGTGCTACAGTATATGAAGAAATGTTTTTGACATGAGTGGGGCACAGGTGTTCTTGTTTGTGGTGGCGAACTGGCTTCCTGCGTCTACAATGGAGACCATGGTGAACATTAGAAACTCATTGGCCCTCATTTACTATTGCAAACCCGACATGTTTTGTTGGGTTATGCTCCAGATTCTGCCCCAGAATTGAAAAGACTCCGACTAACTCTCCATTTTGCTAGGAAAACCCGTAAAAGGGGCGTGGTCTCCGAAAAGGGGCATGTTCACGACATTTTCACAAAAACCCAACATATTTAAGGTTTCCACAGAAAATGTGGTGGATTTCAGCTGAGGAAAACCCTGCAGATCAGAGCATGTGTAAAAAAAAAAAGGAAAGTGTAGGGAAAGTGGAAAATGTAGGGAAACCTTCGTAAATACTGTGGAAAATAAAATTGAAGGGAATTAAAACCCACAAAGAAACCTACACAACACTCTTAGTATATAAGGGCCAATGTCTATCTGTTAAAAAGAGTCATTTATGAAGAACAGCCTACATGTCTGGCCACCTTGAAGACTTTGGCAGGACCAGCTGACCCCCTTATGTGTAAGGAGGTGTCCCAACTTTCTCCTGACAGATATCGGGGAAATAAAAAAAATGGGCAGCTGCCCGTGCACCAACATTTGCACCAAAAATGGTGATCTGAAAGTAGTCCCCTCTCACCTAGTCCTGTGTCTTCGGCCGGCAGTGACACCCCCTCCACTTGATTGACGGGTCATGTCATCACTCTGCTCACTGAACAGACGGAGCAGAGCGATGACGCCGCCCATCAATCAAGCTGAGGGGGCATCGCTGCCGGCCGAAGACAGGGAGTAGGTGAGAGGAGCTCCCCGCCCAGGGGACTACTTATGGGCGCAGTGGGGAGCAGTTTATAAGTTCATATCTTCACCGTCCCTTGGGGCAGGAGCGTCCCCCAGGGATGATGAGGATAAAGATTTTACCCTATATAACACTTTGTCAAGCCTTATATAGGGTAAAATCTGATGATTGGTTCCCTTAAAGACCCTGATCCATTAAAACTTTTGACATGTTTGAAAGTTAATTTTTTCAGGATAATCCACAGATGCAAATTTGAACCAAGTTGTGCTGATTTTGTTGTGGATTTTGGTGCACAAATATGTGAAAAGGAAGATTTAAAAAAAAAAATTAAAAAAATAAAAACCCACAAGGGGGGAGGGGAGTTATCATAGTCCGTGTAAATAAAGAGGCGCAGGTTCTTCATAAATGCGACGGTTTAAAAAAAGTCACTTTGCAAAAAAGCTAACCATACCACTCAACATTCAAATGTAAATAAGTTGCGTGAAAAATTTTTGCAACTTTTTTTCACCCATTGTGACAAAATTTGCAACAAATTCCCACCCTCCAAAAACAGCATAAAACCCAATAATAAATTCCCCCCAATGTGTTTAAAGAAACACTACTAGGGTCTCTCCAACAGGCGGGCTTTAGTGGTTGTAAATACCTGAACTGGCTGATTTACACAGTTTGCGAACCTCTTATTGACATTAACGGGAGTGAACAGTACAACTTGTAGTGTTATGCTGTTTATGTGACTCCCATCAAAGTTAATTGTACACCCACTTATGTATTTATATTTGTGCTTCCTCTGTATGGACCTATGTGTTCTTCCTAACCTTTTTTTGACATGACCTAAGTGGAGACGACCAGATATATAGGTCATAGGTGGTCACCACATGTATTTATATTTGTGCTTCCTCTGTATGGACCTATGTGTTCTTCGACATGACATAACCGGAGATGACCAGATATATAGGTCATGTACAGTGATCCCTCAACTTACAATGGCCTCAACATACAATAATTTCAACATACAATGTTTTTTTCTGGACCATTGTAACTTGAAACCAGACTCAACATACAATGTACGGACAGTCCAGATCTGTGATACCTGTCACAACTGGAGGAACTGACCAAACAGAATGGGCATTTTACTGGTAAATCACCTGTATTACTGAAGTGCCTGCACTGACTGGCTGTCTGGTTGCGCCCCCTACAGTACAGGGAGGAACTAAAAGTTATGTACTACTCCTTACCTGTGCCAGGGTTAGCTGCTCCTTTGGACACCAATAGAGATGAGCGAACTTACAGTAAATTCGATTCGTCACAAACTTCTCAGCTCGGCAGTTGATGACTGTATCCTGCATAAATTAGTTCAGCTTTCAGGTGCTCCGGTGGGCTGGAAAAGGTGGATACAGTCCTAGGAGACTCTTTCCTAGGAATGTATCCACCTTTTCCAGCCCACCGGAGCACCTGAAAGCTGAACTAATTTACGCAGGATAAGTGATCAACTGCCGAGCTGAGAAGTTCGTGACGAATCAAATTTACTGTAAGTTCACTCATCTCTAGACAACCAGTAAGGGCGGCTCCATTTGGGACACTGTGTGTACTGAATAGGACCCTGAAGAAGCTCCTGTCCTCTACATAAACCATTGTTTCCCAACCATAGTGCCTCCAGTTGTTGCAAAACTACAACTCCCAGCATGCCCGGACAGCCAACGGCTGTCCGGGCATGCTGGGAGTTGTAGTTTTGCAACAGCTGGAGGCACCCTGATTGGGAAACACTGACATAGACAGTGATTTACAGCTCCCAGCAGATCTCTCTTACTTTTATATGTAAGGACTTGCTTTATCTATATCAGTTATCTACTTATTTATCACTAATCCTCACCTTTTCCTATTTTTTGGATGACATTTTGGTGGCTTCAGAACCAATTACCAGGTTTCCATAGAGTTATGGTCTCAACATACAATGGTTTCAACATACAATGGTCGTCCTGGAACCAATTAATATTGTAACTTGAGGGAGCACTGTATTGTGTGCAGGAGTACGGTGACCCAAGGTCCAGCTGCAAAGAGTTCCCCAGACACAAAGCTGCAGAGACCCAATGATGGCGTCAACATCTCGCTGACTAGAGTGCTGCTGGTATCGAGCGGAGAGTTATAAATATTTCAGAGGCTGAGCCTCCTCTCCAGGATCTTTCTGCCCATCTCAGAGGACAGACAGATCCTGTGGATAAAGAGCGACATGCATATAATAAAGGTGCTTCAAAAACATCCAGAAGTTTGGTGTCCACCGGCGGCCACAGCTCAATGAACAGGGCATTGTTGTTACACAGGGAGGGAGTGTGACTGTCACAAGACTGCCGCTACAAGCGCCACTTTAACCCTTTTACTGCTGAGCACTGTGGGCAGAGCTAGGCCCTGTTTACATTACATAAGTAGCGCGAACAAAGTATATGATAGGAAAAAAAAAAAAACATTTTTATAATCTGACCCAATGGGTTACATAGGACTAAGATTATACAGTGGAATATGTTGCAGGACATCCTCCACAAAGCAGCAGTGAGCATGGCCACAAATAACAGCGAAACCTTTTTGAGAGGACCCCCCAAAAGTGCACAAAAAAGAAAAAAATTGGTTTTCTACGGGGTGTTTTTTTTATTTTTTAAAGAAGATAGCTATTGTGCATACCGTATTTTTCGCCCTATAGGACGCACCGGCGTATAGGACGCACCCAATTTATAGGTGCAAAATCTAAAAAAATTTAGATTTTTAACCCAATAGTGGTCTTCAACCTGCGGACCTCCAGATGTTGCAAAACTACAACTCCCAGCATGCCCGGACAGCCGTTGGCCGTTGGCTGTCCGGGCATGCAGGGAGTTGTAGTTTTGCAACAGGTGGAGGCACCCTGGTTGGGAAATAAAGATGAGCGAACTTACATCTGGAGGTCCGCAGATTGAAGACCACTGCATAGGAGGTAATACTCACGTGTCCCTGCCACTCCGGACCCGTCACCGCTGCCCTGGATGTCGCAGTGTCCCCGTCACTCCGGAACGTCTCTGCCCCATCACTGCGATCGGTGATGTCCTGTATTAGCCGCGGGTCCTGGCCGTTGATAGGTGTGTATTCGCCGTATAAGACGCACCGACTTTTTCCCCCCAGTTTTGGGGAAGAAAAAGTGCGTCTTATACGGCGAAAAATACGGTAATATATGATGGGACCATAAATTGGTCACATAAAACAAGGTCTGGACAAGAGGGAGGTCTCCTCAAAGAGCTGGTTTTTTTTTTAGAGAGATTTCTATAGACATTAAAATGGTCAGTGTAGATAGTGATGATGATGGGGCAGATCGATGTCCCTGTATCCCTTTGGTCAGTGTCACAATTTTCTGGATTCCTCAGGGATTTTTCTATAGTCTGGAGTGTGTGAATTCTATATAACCCTCCCTCCAGCATCATCATTTATTGTCCTGCAGAAAAACCCACAATCTGGGGGTCCTCTTTGTCAAAATTTCCTGACCCCCAACAGTGACAGGGATTCTGATGGTAACTGCTCCAGCACGCATCCCCTTCCCTATACAGGTGTGTGTCAAAAGCTTTTCCCCTCCAAAAAATATGCAGAAATGGCCAGTTAAAAGCAAGCCTGGACAGATATACAGCAGGCCCACCTCCACCAACCTAGTCATTGCAAGCCCCCCCCCCCCCCCCACAACTGTTGTGTCCTCCTTCCCCCAGAAGATATGTACAGTAGGTCTCCCCAGGGCCAGATTAACGTAGGGGCTGATGGAGCTGCAGCTCCAGGCCCCTACAATAAAATAGGCCCAGCCGGCCGTCAAAAAGGCTGCCAAGGAGCGGAGCCGCCTGCGCTGCAAGACCGCGAGAGAACAGAGTTTAAATCATGTCGACTCTCGCAACTCTGTTCTCTCGCGGGCCACGGCGGCCGGCAGTCAGAGCTAGAGGCGGCTCTACCAACCCTCACTCTGGCCCTGACCACCGCAGGGGCCCCCGTCACATTCTGGACATCCCTGTGTCCCGAAAGATCTTTTCGAGACACAAGGATGTCCCGGCGGTTACCTCTCTGCGGCGGCCCAAGCGTTAACTTTAAAAACGCAGGGGCCACCAGGAGGTAGCGCACACAGGGACGTCACTGACATCCCGTGCGTGCGCCCACGGAAACAGCAGAGCGGAGCAGACAGACAGAAGGAGGAGGAGGAGGAGGAGGAGGACACGCGCGGGCATGGTAAGTTACCTGTATGTTGTACGTCATCTTCAGTGTTCAGACCACCACTCCTCCGATCCCGGGACCTACTGCTATACTGCACCTAATGTGGGGGGAACTATACCGCACCTAATGTGGGGAACTACTATATAAGGATAGGAGCTATACCGTACCACCATCAGTGTCTGGATCACTATATAAAGGATAGGAGTGATACATTTCATAAAAAGGCCCAGAAAAATTCTCAGCACCAGGCCCATGATGCTCTTAATCCGGCCCTGGGTCTCCGCCATGCTCTCTTGTAGACTGCTAGATTCCTGCACTGGTCCTTGCTTAGGCTATGTTCACACTGCATAAATTTTGCTGAATATTCAACCCAGAAAATATGAATGAATATTCCTCATATAGCATATTCTGCCAGCGCTAAGACTGCTTGGAAATGCACCATCTCCATAGACAGTAATGCATTTCCAAGTGGATTCCGCCAAAATAATTTACATGTTTATTCTTTAAGCGGAGAGTGGAATCGGAATTTCCATGGTGGAAACAGCTTTGCGGAATCCCTGCCGTGTGCACGGTGCAGCAGAATCGAATTGATAATTTCAGAGCACAATTATTCAGCCGGATTCCGCTCAAAAATTCTGTCAAGTCAACATGGCCAAACAGTGTCGAATGCAGAAGTTTCCAGCACAGTCGGTATATGACGGCCACCCACGGTTATCCATCTCTGCCCGGCAAGAGAAATCTGTGACCACTGCTCATGGGAAAGACTGAAGCTTCCTGTGATCACAGCCACAGAAAGAGGACAGGGTGCAAAACCAGATTACCGGGGGATGATTTTCTAATCACTATGGAAATTTGGCAACAACGTTTTGTTTTTATTCCTTTTTTGGCTGGATTATGATTTGAAACATTTTTGTACTAAGATCTAGCTGGAGGACTAATGATAAACCTGGAAAAGTACATTTAATGCTAAAGGGGTTCTCCCAACATAAGGTAATCTTAGTATTCTCCTGCCAGACAGTAATGGACATGCCTATAAAGGATCCGCGCTTGTCTTTAGGCTAAATGGCTGTGTTGTGAGTCCACTATAACGCTGAGGCCATTTTTTGTGTGAAATGGCTATTTCCTGTTTGAGTTCCCTCCCTCCAACTACAAGTCCCAGGATCCCTTGTTTGTAAACGTGATGTCACTTTTCTTCCTCCCACACATCAGCCACCCCACCCATTGCAGCACACCTGAGCTGCCTTGCATGCTGTGCTGTGAAATACAATTCCCTACAGTCCTTTGGAGAATGATCTCACTCCCACCCAGCAGTCGCTCCCCCCATTCAAACTCAGACAGGCTCCTTTTCAACCCCTGACTAGTGATGTAATGTCTCGGGCCACACTTCACCCTGGGAAACACTGAGACAACACTCATTATGTATCCTAAAAATAAACATTGGGGCAAAGATGACATAAGAATGCAAGACACCATCCATCAAACACAGGTACAGGAACTATATTAGGAACAACACTAACTTTACAGCCCCTGTATCATAGTCAATTCTCAGAATAGACCTTTAACAGATCTTGGAGGCATCTTGCAATAATATGACCAATTATAGTCATGTGCACCTTAGGGTATCTTGTTAAATGATACGCAGGAGATAGTATTGGTTGAGGTCTATAGGCATGTGTGCAATACAGTCCCATTCATTTCAATGAAATTATCATCAGATATGGCGGTAATAAAATGGGGCCAAGAAGGACACACGCTGATCCCTTATTCTGGAAATCCAAGTCTCAGCTCTCAGAGCCTCTTCAATGCCATATTCCGCCATGCCTCAAAGATACGTCAATAGATAGCTACTGGCACCCACAGGTTGCCATAGTCATACTCTAGTTTCAACAGAGAATAGATGCTTTCGGATCGACGCTCCCTATGGTGCCCTGATGGAGGATTCAAATGTCTCAGGAACAGTAGTATTAATTATTAAAGGGGTACACCGGTGGAAATTTTTATTTTTTTATTTATTTATTTTTTTTAATCATCAACTGGTGCCAGAAAGTTAAACAGATTTGTAAATTACTTCTATTAAAAAAAATCTTAAAGGGGTACTCCGGTGCTTACACATCTTTTCCCCTATCCAAAAGGATAGGGGATAAGATGCCTGATCGCGGGAGTCCCGCCACTGCGGACACCCGGGATCATGTACGCGGCACCCCGTTTGTAATCAGTCCCCGGAGCATGTTCGCCTGATTACAGGCGACCACCGGGCCGGCGGCGTGTGATGTCACGCCTCCGCCCCGTGTGATGTCCCGCCACACCCCTCAGTGCAAGCCTACAGGAGGGGGGCGTGATAGCTGTCACGCCCCCTCCCATAGACTTGCATTGAGGGGCAGAGCATGAGATCACACGGGGGCGGAGGCGTGACATCACACGTCGCTGGTCCCGTGATTGACAGTAACCAGACCCGGAGCGAACACTCTCCGGGGACGGATTACAAACGGGGTGCCGCGTGCATGATCCCGGGGGTGCCCAGCGGCGGGACCCCCGCGATCAGGCATCTTATCCCCTATCCTTTGGATAGGGGAAAAGATGTGTAAGCACCGGAGAACCCCTTTAATCCTTCCAGTACTTATTAGCTGCTGAATACTACAGAGGAAATTATTTTCTTTTTGGAACACAGAGCTCTTTGCTGACATCATGAGCACAGTGCTCTCTGCTGACATCTCTGTCCAGAGCAGCATATGTTTTTTTTATTTCTAAACACTGTTCTAGACCAGTTGTCTCCAAACTGTGGACCTCCAGATGTTGCAAAACTACAATTCCCAGCATGCCCAGACAGCCGTCGGCTGGATGTTCTAGTCTTGCAACATCTAGATCAGTGTTTCCCAACCAGGATGCCTCCAGCTGTTGCAAAACTACAACCTCCCGCATGCCCGGACAGCCAACGGCTGTCCGGGCATGCTGGGAGCTGTGGTTTTGCAACAGCTGGAGGCACCCTGGTTGGGAAACACTGCTCTAGAGGCTCGCAGTTTGGAGGCCACTGGGCTCCAGAGAACAGGATCTTGCAGTTGACGACCATTCACTTGAATGGGAGTCTACAAGGATGTTACGGGTCATAATCCACCACAATATGTAAGTATTTCGACCCCCAGCTCATTCACTGTATCATGTGGCTGCACCCTTAATGCCTCACTGCATACTGCTATTACCTTCGTGCAGAACTGAGGGTCACCAGTTATTGATCCTTACTAGGGGTGGGAGCAAATAAAAATACGCTTTCAGATGATGTTCTGCAGCAGCTCTATGGCCCAGTAAGCTGAGGATTCCCGTCATCATCATCATCATCATCAATGCCGGTGTCTACACAGGGACAGCAATGATCCAGTCCCCAGCAGCTCAGATCAGCAGGTGGATAAAGGGCCAGTCCAATGGGAGATGCAGCAAAGATGGAGGGATAAGCAGCAGCTGTCAGAAGATGCTGCAAAGGGGAGGGCTGCACATCCAGGGACACAGCTCCCTATCCGCCCTAATACTAAACGCCCCCCACACCTGTCTCTTACCTGCACAGCCCTGGTGAAGAACACCCCGGCATCAGACGCCAGCTTCTTCACATTGAAATCCATGGTGTCTGCTGCAGCTCCTACCTCCTGTGTGCAAGTAGTCACCAGCAGCCTCTACTCCCAGATCCTCCCACCACACAGCTACTGGCCAGACCAGCTCAATCCATCACCGCACAGCCCAAAATAAAGCATCCACTCTCTCCGGCATCAACTGAGCAGCCTCTTAAAGGAAAAATGTCATTCAGCCGCCTGAAAAAAAAATAAAAAATTTTTTTTTTTTGGGGTGAATTCAAGTAGCACAAAATACTTTGATGTCAATTCTTAAAAGCTGCAAAACAAATAAATAAAATGAATAAATGAATAAACATTAATAACAATTTTATTATTATGTTTGTGTTGTACATGTTTCAACTTAAAAATAATAAAAAATATTTAACCGGAAAAAAAAAAAAAAATACATTAATAACAATAATCGTTAACAAGAATAATAATAATAAGTTATTATTATTATTATTAGTAGTATTAATAATAATACATATTATATTTGCATTTTTTTTTTTATGCAAGAATAGTCTGGGGGAAATGATGAATTCCTATGTGTTGTACTGTGGTCTTACCGCAATTATCCGCAATAAACTAGCGCCAAAATGAAACAATTAGATAGGCTCTGAAAAATAAGGCTGCTATAGAGAACTAATCAAGCTCAAGACTCCGCTCATATAGGCTAAGGCTAAACCAATGTTTCCCAATAGAGATGAGCGAACTTACAGTAAATTCGATTCGTCACGAACTTCTCAGCTCGGCGGTTGATGGCTTTTCCTGCATAAATTAGTTCAGCTTTCCGGTGCTCCGGTGGGCTGAAAAAGGTGGATACAGTCCTAGGAAAGAGTCTACTAGGACTGTATCCACCTTTTCCAGCCCACGGGAGCTCCTGAATGCTGAACTAATTTACGCAGGATAAGTCATCAACTGCCGAGCCGAGAAGTTTGTGACGAATCAAATTTACTGTAAGTCATCTTTATTTCCCAACCAGGGTGCCTCCAGCTGTTGCAAAACTACAACTCCCTGCATGCCCGGACAGCCAAAGGCTGTCCGGGCATGCAGGGAGTTGTAGTTTTGCAACAGCTGGAGGCACCCTGGTTGGGAAACACTGGGCTAAAGGGTGACTTGTAGTAAATTCAACCATCCATCAAAGGGCTATACCATTCCTATTATAGGGTAGGGTCACATGTGCCATATTTTGCTGCGTATTTTGCTACGTATTGTCTGCAGCTGAATTTGTTACCCATTGACTTCAATGGTTAGAAAAATATGCCGCAGCAAAATACGGTTGGGGTGACCCTACCCTAAAGGCTTTCAAACTTGTTCAAGCAAAGAAAGTTGTATATATGTTTAAATGTGGCTATGTGTATATAGGGCAAACTAGAACTAGACTTCATTACTCCGAACGCTGTGTGCGGGCTTCCGTGTTCGCGGCCGCCGGGCGTGACCTCACCCCCGGCCCCGCGTGACGTCTCGCCTGCCCCCTCAACGAAAGTCTATGGAAAGGGGGCGCGACCCCTTCCCATAGACTTTGGTAGAGGGGGCGGGCGAGACGTCACGAGGGGCCGGGCTTGATGTCACGCCCAGCGGCCGCGAACACGGAAGCCCGCACACAGCGTTCGGAGTAACGAACTTCCGGACACTGTGAGCGGAGCTCCGAAAGTCAGGGCAGCGCACAACCCCTTTAAAACCTGTTCAGAAGAAAAGTTGCTGAGTTTCCCATAGCAACCAATCAGATCGCTTCTTTCATTATTAAAGAGACCTGTGAAAAATGAAAGAAGCGATCTGATTGGTTGCTATGGGCAACTCAGCAACTTTTCCTATGAACAGATTTCGATAAATCTCCCCCCACTGAACATAAATCTGTCATTAAAAAAATGTTTTTTAGTCTGGGCAAGATGTTATGCCTAACCGAAACCAGACGAAACTAGACATTTTGGTGAGAACGGGCATTTGGTAGCAGAATTAAAGTGGTTAATGAACGAGGAGGTACCTGCATAGCAAATAAGAATCTTAAAGGGGTACTCCACTGGAAAACTTTTTTTTTTTTTTAAATCAACTGGTGCCAGAAAGTTAAACAGATTTGTGAATTACTTCTATTAAAAAATCTTAATCCTTCCTGTACTTATTAGCTGCTGAATTCTACAGCGGAAATTCTTTTCTTTTTGAAACACAGTGCTCTCTGCTGACATCACGAGCACAGTGCTCTCTGCTGACATCTCTGTCCATTTTAGGAACTGTCCAGAACAGCATATGTTTGCTATGGGGATTTTCTCCTACTCTGGACAGTTCCTAAAATGTCAGTTCCTGAGATATCAGCAGAGAGCACTGTGCTCGTGATGTCAGCAGAGAGCTCTGTTTCAAACGGAAAATAATTTCCACTGTACTATTCAGCAGCTAATAAGTACTGGAAGGATGAAGATGTTTAAATAGAAGTAATTTACAAATCTGTTTAACTTTCTGGCACCAGTTGATTTAAAAAAATAAAATAAAAAATGTTTTCCAGTGGAGTACCCCTTTAACCAAAAAATGTTTCTTGCAGAGAAAATTCTATTTGATTAGTGAATTGGACACATTAGGTTCAACTGGGCTAAATGAAGTATGTCGTTTTAAATAGTTTCTATCAATTAGTATGAAATGATGCATTTATTGCATGAATTGAATATAAAAACATGCGTTTTATATATCAAAGTTGACAATGGGCTTTTCCGGTGGCGGAATTCCACTGAAAGAATGAACGTGTTTATCGCATTGTAAGTTTTACTACTGTAGTGTGAACTGAGCAGCAGCATTCCTTGAGATCAATGGGATTCTGCTACAAGCGGACTCCCCGAGTGGAAAATCCATAGGGTGCATGGGTACTTAAAGGGGTACTCCGGTGAAAACCTTTTTTCTTTTAAATCAACTGGTGGCAGAAAGTTAAACATATTTGTAAATTACTTCTATTAAAAAATCTCAATCCTTCCAGTACTTATTAGCTGCTGAATTCTACAGAGGAAATTCCTTTATTTTTGGAACACTGATGACATCACGAGCACAGTGCTCTCTGCTGACATCTCTGTCCATTTTAGCAACCATGCATAGCAGATGTAGGCTAAGGGCAGCATGGTGGCTCAGTGGTTCAAATCTCACTAAGGACAACAATAAATAAAGTGTTATTATTATAATAACGTCAGCAGAGAGAACTGTGCTCGTGATGTCATCAGAGAGCATTCCAAAAAGAAAAGAATTTCCTCTGTAGTATTCAGCAGCTAATAAGTACAGGAACGATTAAGATTTTTTATTAGAAGTAATTTACAAATATGTTTAACTTTCTGCCACTAGTTGATTTAAAAGAAAAAAGGTTTTCACCGGAGTACCCCTTTAACAATAATTATGCTTAAAGGGAACATCAGATATTACCCTATATAACGCTTGGCAAAGCGTTAGATAGGGTAAAATCTTTATTTTCACCATTCCCGGGGGACGCTCCTGCCCCCAGGGATGGTGAAGATATGAAGTTATAAACTAGTCACCGCGCCGCTGTAAGTAGTCACCTGGGCGGGGAGCTCTTCTCACCATCTCCCATTCTTCGGCCGTCAGCGACGCCCCCTCCGCTTGATTGATGGGCAGCGTCATCACTCTGCTCCGTCTGTTCAGTGAGCTGAACAATGACGCTGCCCATCAATCAAGCGGAGGGGGCGTCGCTCCCGGCCGAAGAACGGGAGTAGATGAGAAGAGCTCCCCGCCCAGGTGACTACTTACGGCGGCGGCGGTGACTAGTTTATAACTTCATATCTTCACCATCCCTGGAGGCAGGAGCGTCCCCCGGGGATGGTAAGGACAACAATTTTACCCTATATAACGCTTTGCAAAGCATTATATAGGGTAAAATCTGATGATTGGTTCCCTTTAATATAGAAACAATGAACTCAACTCCTGTTTTAGGGCTCCCCCTACTGGTCTTCACATTGAATATGTCCTGTAAAATTGCCTGATTCTTTTCCAAACAGGCCATGTGTCATCTTTTAATCCTTATTGTCATCGAAAAATCATTAGAAAATGATAATACATATAGCACTTGCAGACATGTACTTGGAGGTATAAACATGTGTACACTATTGTCATCCAGACACACAGACAGTAAGAACACTGAAAACATATAAGCATTTGCATGTAAATATACACACATATGCACACACCGGGGGTATTTATCAAAGGATTTATGTTTTTTTTTTTTTCGTAATTTTGGCGCAATTCTTTTGAGTCAAAGTTTGGCGCATTCTCGCCACTGTCATTTTTTTTTACTTTCTCAAAATTACACAGTCCTATGTGGGATTTTAACTTTGGTCAGCAATTCATCATTTGCGCTAATCGATCTTTGATCTTTTTTGGGCACAACTCACCGCCAAGAAATTTTGTACATGGAAAACACACATAGCAATGTCAGAATATGTAAAGGCGTCAAAATACATAAAAAATTTTTTTGGTGAAAGCTGCAACACCATCGGGCCTGCGCAATACTATCCTGTGATATAGTTGTCTCTGGGGGACCTTCAACTTCCGTTGAGCCAACATTGGACATGGCCGCACAGGTTCAGGAAAAAAACAAAACACTCAAGTTAAAAATAAACAATCCAGGTGCAAGGGCTCAGATAAAACTTTCTTTATTAACCAAGATGCAACGCGTTTCGCTGACCGGAACAACAAAATCCAGGTGCAAGGGCTCAGGTAAAACTTTCTTTATTAACCAAGATACAATGCGTTTCGCTGACCGGAACAACAAAATCCAGGTGCAAGGGCTCAGGTAAAACTTTCTTTATTAACCAAGATGCAACGCGTTTCACTGACCGGAACAGCAAAATCCAGGTACAAGGGCTCAGGTAAAACATTCTTTATTAACCAAGATGCAACGCGTTTCACTGACCGGAACAACAAAATCCAGGTACAAGGGCTCAGGTAAAACTTTCTTTATTAACCAAGATGCAACGCGTTTCACTGACCAGAACAACAAAATCCAGGTGCGAGGGCTCAGGTAAAACTTTCTTTAACTGACGCGTTTCGCTGAACGGAACAACAAAATCCAGGACAGCGGCTCAGGTAAAACTTTCTTTATTAACCAAGATGCAACGCGTTTCACTGCGCTTGCGCAGTGAAACGCGTTGCATCTTGGTTAATAAAGAAAGTTTTACCTGAGCCCTTGCACCTGGATTTTGTTGTTCCGGTCAGCGCCACAAAAATCCCTACCACCCTCGAAGCTATACATTTCATTCAATCACTTCTAAAGCCCGCAGGGACCTGATCATAGTCAGCTAGTGGGTAAATTTCCATGCATATGTGTCTTTTTACCCAGACTGTAAAACGCGGCAGACCAGGATTTTCAGGAGGAGTCAAAAGTCGGATATGCTCCGAAAATTACCTGACCGTAGGCACTAGCTGACTACGATCTGGTCTGTGTGGGTTATAGTAGTGAATGGCGTCAGTGTCAGTCCCTGCACAGATATGATTGCAGCCGATTTCAAGGGGTTCTCCACCATAAGTTGATTTTAGTACGTACCTGGCAGACAGTAATGGACATGCTTAGGAAGGATCTGCGCTTGTCTTGGGGCTAAATGGCTATGTTGTGAGATTACCATAATACTGTGGCTAGCTGTTTGTGAACTGGTATTTCCTGTTTGACTTTTCTTTTTTTGACTACAAATCCCACAATTCCATTTTCCTCCCTCCCACACATCAGCCACCCCACCCATTGAAACATAAATGAGCTGCATCCATTCAAATCAGTGTGGTTTTCAATGAAGGTGCCTACAGCTGTTGCATTAGTTGCAGATTGATCCCTCCACCCATTGAAGCAGACAGGCTCCCTGTCATCAGCTGACTAGTGATGTCAGGTCTCATCCGCATTGCAAGCTGGGAAAAATCTGAGACAACAGTCATTTTTGTATGCTGGTAAAAATAAATATTGGAGTGAAAATCACAGAAGAATTGTGAGAAAACCGTCACACACGTTATATTCGTTTTTATGTTTTTTTTTAATCTTCCATGACTATTTCAAAGCATAAAAATGTGTAAAAAAATAAATAAATAAATAAAAATTTGCATGATTAAATGGATCGAAATGAATTTATCCGATTTACATAGACAGTAATGTTAACATATTGGATTTAAATTTCTTTATGAATCGGGACAAGAAAATGGTGGTCAACCAGGATTTTCCATCTGACAAAAAACATATGCAAATGGACCAAAATGGGTGTGTGTGGGGGCATTACCTATGTGGGGGTATGTCTACCAAACTGGGGGCATTACCTATGTGGGGGCATTATTACCTAACTGGGGGCATTACCTATGTGGGGGCATTATTACCTAACTGGGGGCATTACCTATGTGGGGGCATTATTACCTAACTGGGGGCATTACCTAGGCAGAGGCATAATTTCCTAACTGGGGGCATTACCTATGTGGGGGCATTATCACCTAACTGGGGGCATTACCTATGTGGGGGCATTATTACCTAACTGGGGGCATTACCTATGTGGGGGCATTATTACCTAACTGGGGGCATTATTACTTAACTGGGGGCATAAACCTATGTGGGAGCATTTTTACCTAACTGGAGCATTTCCTATTTGGGGGGCATTATTACCTAACTGGGGGCATTACCTATGTGGGGGCATTGTTACCTAACTGGGGGCATTATTACCTAACTGGGGGCATTACCTATGTGGGGGCATTATTACCTAACTGGGGGCATTACCTATGTGGAGGCATTGTTACCTAACTGGGGGCATTACCTATGTGGGGGCATTATTACCTAACTGGGGGCATTACCTATGTGGGGGCATTATTAACTAACTGGGGGCATTACCTATGTGGGGGCATTATTACCTAACTGAGGACATTGCCTATGTGAGGGCATTACTACCAAATTGGGGCATTGTTACCTAAAAGCCTAAAAGCTGTGTAAGGGGCCCCAAAATTTCTGATGGCAGCCCTGATTACATATAAGGGTGCGATCACACGGAGTAATTCATGAGGGATTTATTTACTCGAGTAATTCCTCTTGAATTCTCCGCTCCAAATTAATGCACATCTCCTCTGCCCATTGACTTTAATGTTTTTTTTCTGCTGTCCTGTTCACACTGCGGAAATTCTGCTAGCGGAATTCCGACGCTGAATTCCTTTCCGCTTGAAAAAAAAGCATGTTCATTCTTCAAGCGGAGTCCGCGAGCAGAAATCAATAGAAGTCAATGGTAAAAAAAAATTCCGCCCGACATCTTTTTTCGCGCGGAATTTATGCGGAATTTGCGCGGAAATCGCTGAAAACCCTTCACTTCATTCTCCTCCATTGCGTGCAAATTTCACACGAATTTCGCGCAAAAATAAAATTTGTTTTTCCGCCCGTAAATTTTTCGTCATGAATTCCTCTTGATTTACTCTGTGTGAACGCACCCTTAAAGGAGTAGTCCAGTGGTGAACCCAGTGGTGAAAAACTTATCCCCTATCCTAAGGATAGGGGATAAGTTTGAGATCGCGGGGGGTCCGACCGCTGGGGCCCCCTGCGATCTCCTGTACGGAGCCCCGACAGCCCGCACGGAGGGGGCGTGCCGACCTCCGCACGAAGCGGCGGCCGACACGCCCCCTCAATACAACTCTATGGCAGAGCCGAAGCGCTGCCTTCGGCAATCTCCGGCTCTGCCATAGAGATGTATTGAGGGGGCGTGTCGGCCGCCGCTTCATGCGGAGGTCAACACCCGCTATCTGGCCGGAGAGCCTGGCCCCCGTACAGAGCGATCGCAGGGGGCCCCAGCGGTCGGACCCCCCGCGATCTCAAACTTATCCCCTATCCTTAAGTTTTTCACCACTGGACTACCCCTTTAAAGTAAGAGAGCTACAAATTACAGTCTATATCAGTGTTTCCCAACTAGAGTGCCTCCAGCTGTTGCAAAACTACAACACCCAGCATGCCGGGACAGCCTCCGGCTGTCCGGGCATGCTGGGAGTTGTAGTTTCGCAACAGCTGGAGGCACCCTAGTTGGGAAACACTGGTCTATCCAGAGCACAGGAGCTTTGTCAGGGTCTTGTACATAATGCACAGTGCACTGGAGGGTACAATATTGTGCCACCCTCATCGGGAGTCCAAAGAGGCAGCTAGTCTTGGCAAAGAGCAGTACAGTACCTCTCTATACTATAGGGGGCGCTACAGGGTAGGAGCTGGCAGGACCTTTTATGTGGTTTGTCTAACATTGCTACCATTTTTGCTTTTGTGCACAGTTTATATTATTGTTTTTGTGGTATATTGGTTTCACTTTCTGAAGGCTTTATATTTCCTCTGAGCATTTTCCTAGCTACCAGTCCCACATTCTTTGTAATATTAATATTATATATATATATATATATATATATATATATATATATGTATATATAAATATATATATGTATATATATATATATATATATATATATATATATATATATATATATAAATATTAACTGTGTTCATCTCCCCTGTATTCCATGTATTGAACTCTATCCTGTCTTCTCCAATTTTCTGTGGTTGTGACTTCAGTGCCGTATTTTATCCCTGTTATTTTTAAATTGATGTCATATTCTTTGCATATATGTTAATAAATTGAATTTATATATTTAACACAGTCTGGTTCTAGTTTCTTGGTGGTCATATGTAATGCGGACCAGCTGCGGCTGTTAGCCATTTTTGCTGTTTTTTGTTGGTATACTTATAAGGGGATAAGTAGTAACGTACCGGAGTCCCCCTTTATGGTCACAACAGGCAGCGTCCTTAAGGGGTTAAAATACACACCATCTATCATACATCGGATGCAGTTATAGTGTGTTAGTTGTTTAGTTGATATTTCTCTACCTGCTACATCCATCTATTTGTCATATTCATATTATAAACTTAAAAAACTGTAATAAACCACAGAATAATCCTGAATTATAGGTGACCTCCACACACTCTCTACACAGGGCTCTGTCCCTTTAATTGAGGACACGCCCCTTTACTCAAAGCGCAGGCTAAACCAATCGGAGAAAGCAGCGGCCGGGAAGCTTCTACAACACTGTCTAATGCAACCACCCCTGTGTCTGTGTGTAGGAGAATGCGGCGGTTTCAGGGAGCTTCTGATTGGTTATCAGGAGGAAAGAGGCGGGGATGGATGTTCGTGATTGGTCCAATCCGCTGCCGCTCTGGCTGCAGGGTTTGGCTGCGCTGAACTGGAGGAGAAGCTGCCCTTCTGGGGGCAGGAAGCGGTGAGTGGAGCTGCAGATGGCTGGGGACCGGTGATCGCTGGTATGGTGGTGGGGCAGGGCACTGTGCTAGTGTTATTATTGATGGGTATAGGAAGTTATGGTTGTACTATAGTGCGGGGGATCTCCAATCTGTGGATCCTACACATGTTACAGGACTACAACCCCCATCATGCCCTAACAGTCTGCAGTTGGCGGGGCATTCTGGGAGTTTTGCAACAGCTGAAGACCTGCAGGTTGGGAAACACTGGTCTCCATACTGTGGAGCTCCAGATGATTCAAAACTACAACTCATGCTGGGGGTTGTAGTTTTGCAACAGCTGGAGGCACCCTGGTTGGGAAACACCTTCCAAACCCACCCTACAGGTTGGGAAACACTGGTCTAGACTGGTCTCCATACTGAGGACCTCCAGATGTTGCAAAACTACAACTCCCAGCATGCCCGGACAGCCGTTAGCTGTCCGGGCATGCTGGGGGTTGTAGTTTTGCAACAGCTGGAGGCACCCTGGTTGGGAAACAACCCCCCCCCCCCAAACCCACCCTACAGGTTGGAAAACACTGATCTAGACTGGTCTCCATACTGTGGACCTCCAGATGTTGCAAAACTACAACTCCCAGCACGCCCGGACAGCCGTTGGCTGTCCGGGCATGCTGGGGGTTGTAGTTTTGCAACAGCTGGAGGCACCCTGGTTGGGAAACAACCCCCTCCCCCAAACCCACCCTACAGGTTGGGAAACAACCCCCCCCCCCCCCCAAACCCACCCTACAGGTTGGGAAACACTGATCTAGACTGGTCTCCATACTGTGGACCTCCAGATGTTGCAAAACTAAAACTCCCAGCATGCCCGGAGTTGTAGTTTTGCAACATCTGTAGGTCCACAGTTTGGAGACCACTGCTACAGTGTAATAGTTGTATTCTGGTGATTTTTATTATTTATCTGTATTAACCTGTGTATCTCCAGCTGTTATGGAACTACAACTCCCATCATGCCCTGACAGCCAAAGGTCAACCTGTGTATCTTCATTTAGAGATCTCTATGAAGCTTTTACCTATTGGATAGAGAAGTGGCCGTGCAGTATGATCAGAACAGAAATCCCTTTCAGATACGCTATGCCATGCACTTTGACTTCTGATGTAATTATGCTGCCTGTCAGTGAATGGAAATGGGGTTTGCTCTGATCTTCACCTTTTTGGGAGGTTCTGTTCACACAGGACTGAAATGTGTCAGATTTTGACTTCCTTTTTGAACATTGGGGACAATCTGTGACACATCTGTTGCAGTTCAGTGCTGGGTGGAGAAACCCAAATTCCACTCAATCCTTAAAGGGGTACTCTGGCGGAAAACTTTATTATTTTTTATTTTTTTAATCAGCTGGTGCCAGAAAGTTAAATAGATTTGTAAATTTCTTCTATTAAAAAAAATCTTAATCCTTCCAGTACTTATTAGCTGCTGAATACTACAGAAAAAATTATTTTCTTTTTGGAACACAGAGCTCTCTGCTGACATCACGAGCACAGTGCTCTCTGCTGACATCTCTGTCCATTTTAGGAACTGTCCAAAGCAGCATATGTTTTCTATGGGAGTTTTCTCCTACTCTGGACAGTTCTTAAAATGGACAGAGATGTCAGCAGAGAGCACTGTGCTCGTGATGTCTGCAGAGAGCTCTGTGTTCCAAAAAGAAAATAATTTCCTCTGTAGTATTCAGCAGCTAATAAGTACTGGAGGGATTAAGATTTTTTTTAATAGAAGTAATTTACATATCTGTTTAACTTTCTGGCACCAGTTGATTTAAAAAAAAAAAAAAAAAAGTTTTCAATGGAGTACCCCTTTAAGGGTCCAGGGGACGTGTGAGGGCCCCAGCAGAGGATGTTGCGTTGTATCTGGGGCACTAAGGTTAGTCGCATCCATAATTTAGTGAAAATCAGTGACAAGATCACCTGACCTAGAATAAGGATGGGTGTGTAGAGCTGTGATCCCCAACCTGTCACTATCAGGCCTGTGCAAGACTCCCATTATGCCCTGACAGCCTAAGGTCAACCTGTGTATCTCCAGCTGTTATGGGACTATAACTCCCAATATGCCCTGACAGTCTAAGGTCAACCTGTGTATCTCCAGCTGTTATGGGACTATAACTCCCATTATACCCTGACAGCCTAAGGTCAACCTGTGTATCTCCAGCTGTTATGGGACTATAACTCCCATTATACCCTGACAGCCTAAGGTCAACCTGTGTATCTCCAGCTGTTATGGGACTATTACTCCCATTATGCCCTGACAGCCTAAGGTCAACCTGTGTATCTCCAGCTGTTATGGGACTATAACTCCCATTATGCCCTGACAGCCTAAGGTCAACCTGTGTATCTCCAGCTGTTATGGGACTATAACTCCCAATATGCCCTGACAGCCTAAGGTCAACCTGTGTATCTCTAGCTGTTATGGGACTATAACTCCCATTATGCCCTGACAGCCTAAGGTCAACCTGTGTATCTCCAGCTGTTATGGGACTATAACTCCCATTATACTCTGACAGCCTAAGGTCAACCTGTGTATCTCTAGCTGTTATGGGACTATAACTCCCATTATACTCTGACAGCCTAAGGTCAACCTGTGTATCTCTAGCTGTTATGGGACTATAACTCCCATTATGCCCTGACAGCCTAAGGTCAACCTGTGTATCTCCAGCTGTTATGGGACTATTACTTCCATTATGCCCTGACAGCCTAAGGTCAACCTGTGTATCTCTAGCTGTTATGGGACTATAACTCCCATTATGCCCTGACAGCCTAAGGTCAACCTGTGTATCTCCAGCTGTTATGGGACTATAACTCCCATTATGCCCTGACAGCCTAAGGTCAACCTGTGTATTTCCAGCTGTTATGGGACTATAACTCCCATCCTGCCCTCACTGATTATGGTCTGTCTACCTGTGTATCTCCAGCTGTTACGGGACTACAATTCTCATCATGCCCTGACAGCTGAAGGTCGACCTGTGTGTCTCCAGCTGTTATGGAACTATAACTCCCATCCTGCCCTCACTGATGATGGTCAACCTGTGTATATTCAGCGGTTATGGGACTACAATTCTCATCATGCCCTGACGGCTGAAGGTCGACCTGTGTGTCTCCAGCTGTTATGCAACTACAACTCTCATGATGCTCTAACAACCTTAAGTCGACCTGTGTGTCTCCGGCTGTTGCAGAACTACAACTCCAATCATGCTTTGACAGCCTAAGGTTAACCTGTTCATTGCCAGCTGTTATAAATCTATATTTCCCATCGTACCCTGATGAAGGTCAACCTGTGTTCTTTGGCTGTTATCAAACCACAACCCTCATCATGCCCTGACATCCGGAGGTCAACCTGTGTGTCTCCAGCTCTTGCAAATCTGAAACTTCCACCCTGTCTTGACAGCTGAAAATCAACAGCTGAAAGAAACTACAACTCCCATTATACCTTTACAGCTGTAGGTCAGTCAGTGGCTCTCTGGCTGTTGCAAAGCAAGAGTCCCAGCGTGCCACAGGTTGGGGGAACTACTACTCTCATTGTGCATTGACAGCTGTAGTTAAACCTGCTGTTCTAGAACAACACTCCCAACATGCTGGAGGTTGTAGTGTCACAACAGCCTGAGGGGCACAGGCTTGGTAACACAGAGTGATGATCAGTGGGGCCCCAGGTGTGTTTGGCTTTACTCAGCTGATCCCTGGAGATTGAAGCAGAGTTGTGTACAGATACTTCCTATAAGCCAGTGTTTCCCAACCTTTGTGCCTCCAGCTGTTTTGAAACTACTTCCGCTGTCCGGGCATGTTGGAAGTTGTAGTTCTGAAACAGCTGGAGGCACCCAGGTTGGAAAACACTGCTATAACTCCATACACCACTGATTCTATCTATGAAGATCAATCGAGCAAAGTTGATGACATCCGAAGGGTTACAGCACTCGGCTGTGTGGATCTATCCCATTATTTTATTTCAGTGTTCTTGGAATCTTGGAAGTGCTGGTGACATGCCAGTGGTATACATCCAAGAAAGGGGGCCCCATAGCAAATATCCATATGGGCTTCCTGTTATGGCCTCTGACCACGATTCATCAGGTGGTCCCAGGCAGGTTCTCTCCACTCCATCAGCCTTGATTGACAGGTGTCTCCCTTTCTCTATCGGCTCCATTGGGGGACACAGACCGTGGGTGTATGCTGCTGTCTCTAGGAGGTGTGACACTATGGTAATAAAATAAAGTCGTCTCCTCCCAGCAGGATATACCCGCCTCCAGGCCCTGAGCTAACCAGTTTAAGCTTAGTGTCTGAAGGAGGTGGACATGGTCTGGATTTTCCAGACCAGATCACAGACGGCTGGTTCCCTTTACCATAGTCCTATTGGCCTTGACTGATGTTGCAACTTACGTCAAATCAAGTAAATGGGACTAAGACGCAATACTAGATACTGGGCCAGGGTTGTCAGTTCCCTTTTCCTTCCATGACCCATTGGCCAATACCCTTCTTCATTAATATGCTGACAATGTTGAGGAGTCCTGCACAGTGTCTTACCAATAGAAAAAGTAATGGGACCAACCAGGACAAGGGCCCCATAGCAGTCACGTGGTCTGCCCTTATGGTAC
The DNA here is from genome assembly GCF_029499605.1 of Hyla sarda. Taxonomy (NCBI): domain Eukaryota; kingdom Metazoa; phylum Chordata; class Amphibia; order Anura; family Hylidae; genus Hyla; species Hyla sarda. The sequence continues at coordinate 22,453,618 of NC_079197.1, forward strand.
GTACACTCTTGTGCCACCATCTCCTGTAAACTGATGGGTGAGATCAGAAATGTACGGTAATCCACCATGACCCACTTGCTGTTCTGCAGAGTTCTATATACCATATTTTTCGCCGTATAAGACGCACTTTTTCTTCCCTAAAACTGGGGGGGGGAAGTTGGTGCGTCTTATACAGCGAATACACACCTATCGCGGCGGTCCCTGCGGCCATCAACGGCTGGGACCCGCGGCTAATACAGGACATCACCGATCGCGGTGATGCCCTGTATTAACCCTTCAGACGCGGTGATCAAAGCTGACCGCGCGTCTGAAGCGAAAGTGACACTAACCGGGACCTTACCTGCCTCCTCGGTGTCTGCTACGTGCCGGGCTCCCCTGCATGGCCAGTGCTCTCCTTCGTCGTCATCACGTCGTCGCGCACGCCGCCCCTTCATCCAATAGGAGCGGTGTGCGTAGCGACATGATGGTGGCGATGGAGAGCGAGGATACCCGGCAGCAGAGATGTTCCGGAGCGACAGGGACGCGGCGACAACGGTGGAGGGCGACATCCAGGGCAGCGGTGACGAGCGGTGACGGTCCGGAGCGGCAGCGACCCGTGATTATAACCTCCAATACCAGTAGTCTTCAACCTGCGGACCTCCAGATGTTACAAAACTACAACTCCTGGCACGGCTGTCCGGGCATGCTGGGAGCTGTAGCTTTGCATCATCTGGAGGTACGCTGGTTGAAGATCACTGTGTCCTATACTTTACATTGTATTCTAGATTTTCCTCATTTAAAATTGGGTGCGTCATATATGCCGGAGCGTCCTATAGGGCGAAAAATACAATATATTCATTAGGAAATCCGTAGGAACAGGGCGGAGGTGGTTATCCTTATATTTGTCCCAGATCTCTATACAGTGAAACCTCTTTGAGAAGAGGTTCTACAAGGGGGGGGGGGGGGTCTTCTATGGGGAGTGGTCTTCTCAAATGGCCACTATGCATAGTGTATGATAGACTGGAAATCCTAAAATGTGGTCAGAATAAGTGGTCTTCTCAAAGAGGTGGTCTTTTGGAGAGGTTTTGCTGTATTAAGATGTTTTAATAACTGTATACGTGTTGACGGTCTTTTTTACCTGAATCTAGAGGGGTTACCTGGAAGATGGGACATCCGTGTGTCGAGTGCTTTGTTTCTGATGAAGGACGGAAGGTTTTAGGATCTGAAGCGGAATAGATTGATCTGCGTTCATCTTTTCTGATCATCATGGCATTCCAGAGAGCAGAAGGCATGTCCATCATCCAGGCCTTGGCTATGACCGTGGCAGAGATCCCTGTGTTCCTGTATACGACCTTTGGACAGGTAAATACAAGATCTTATCACTGACGCGTCATGTGGTTTTTGACTCTGATGTTTTTTCACAAGCCTTTTTATCCCCAGGCGCTGATCCAGTGTTTCTACATCAGGAAGCCTCCAGCCGTTGCTAGACTACAACTCCCAGCATGCATGGACAGCTGGGAGTAGTAATTTTGCAACAGCTGGAGGCTCCCTGGTTGGGAAACACTGCACTGATCAGTCAAAATGTCAACAGTACCTGCTTAATTTTGTGCAGAATACCCCCCTTCCCCCCCCCCCTCCCCCTTGTGCTACTGAAACAGCTCTGACCCATCGAAGCCCAGACTTCACAAGACGTCTGCAGATGAGTTGAGAGTTGGTTGGGTACCAAATTGCTGTCATCTTCTGCAGGCAAAACCTTGCTTGCATGTGATGTCCAGTAGATGCATAATGTCGCGCGCTTTCTCATCTCAGAAGTGGATCCCCGGACAACCTCCTCAAAGGGGAACTCCAGTACTTACCGTCTTATCCCCTATCCCCCTCTATCTCCTGCCCGGCGCAATCTCTGTTCTGTGCACGGAGCAGTATTAACCACCGCACGAAGCAGTGGTTGACCTGTCCCCTCCACGCATCTCCGAGAGAGCCGGAGGTACTCGAACGCTGTATCTCCCATAGAGATGCATTGTGGGGGGTGGCGTGTCGACCACCGCTTCATGTGCACAGAAAGTTAAACAGATTTGTAAATTACTTCTATTAAAAAAATCTTAATCCTTTCAAGAATTATCAGCTGCTGAAGTTGAGTTGTTGTTTTCTGTCTGGCAACAATGCTCTCTGCTGACATCTCTGCTTGTCTCGGGAACTGCACATAGTAGAAGAGGTTTGCTATGGGGATTTGCTTCTAAACTGGGCGGTTCCCAAGACACGTGTCATCAGAGAGCACTTAGACAGAAAAGAACAACCTTAACTTCAGAAGCTCATAAGTACTGAAAGGATTAAGATTTTTTAATAGAAGTAATTTACAAATCTGTTTCTTTCTGGAGCCAGTATTTTCCAGCACATCCCACAGATGATGGATCCGCTTTTTTGCATGTTCCTCAAACCATTTCTGAACAATTTTTGTAGTGTAGCCAGGGGGCATTTTCCTGCTAAGAGGATATACCCCTGTTATAAATGGGAAACTTGGTCTGTACAAGGTTTCAGTGGGGGGGGGGGGGGGGGGGGGGGGAGGGGGGGTTCATGTCACAGTAACATCAGCATGATGCCAGGACCAAACGTTTCCAGCAGAACATTGTCTAGAGCAGTGTTTTCCAACCAGCGTGCCTCCAGCTGTTGCAAAGCTACAACTCCCAGCATGCCCGGACAGCCTTTGGCTGTCCGGGCATGCTGGGCGTTGTAGTTTTGCAACAGCTGGAGGCACATTGTTTAGAAAGCACCGTTTTGCATATACACATACTGTCTTAGGTGTTTATTCTTTGCTCTATTTGTTAACCTAGTCTCTTACACCTTTCTTCTCTTTGCAGAACACTTTCTCCCAGCTCAGGTTATCTCCAGGCCTCCGGAAAGTCTTATTTGCCACCGCTCTGGGCACAGTGGCCTTAGCCCTTGCGGCTCACCAGATGAAAAGACGGAAGCACAAGAAAAAACAGATAACTGCAGATGGTGAAAAGCAGAAGCTGGGAGGGGTCCCTCCGGTTATGTTACCTGTCAGACGCTCCTCTTCTGTAAAGAGAGGTGGGTCACAGTAAAGGGCTTAGGTTACCGGTGGTGTTTCCAATGACCCATTAAAACGTTTCTTCCTTTTATAATAGATAGATCATTTCTTTTTTTTAAATCCAATAACCAAAATTTTGGATATGCTTGTTTTAACCTGCCTAAACTGCATTGTGTGAATAGGTTCTTAAAGGGGTTATCCAGGAAAAAACTTTGATTATATATAATATATATATATATATATATATATAAAAAATATCAACTGGCTATAGAAAATTAAACAGATTTGTAAATTACTTCTATTAAAAAATCTTAATCCTTTCAGTACTTATGAGCTGATGAAGTTGAGTTGTTCTTTTCTGTCTAAGTGCTCTCTGATGACACGTGTCCCGGGAACCGCCCAGTTTAGAAGCAAATCCCCATAGCAAAATTATTCTGCTCTGTGCAGTTCCCGAGACAAGCAAAGATGTCAGCAGAGAGCACTGTTGCCAGACAGAAAAGAACATCTCAACTTCAGCAGCTGATAATTATTGGAAGGATTAAGATTTTTTAATAGAAGTCATTTACAAATCTGTTTAACTTTCTGGAGCCAGTTGATATATAAAAAAATAGTTTTTCCTGGATAACCCCTTTCACGTCTATATCATATGCACTGTGTGTATATCTTACAACATGGTTCACGCTTAGAGTTTGTTGTCCTTTAAGGTGACATTGTGGAAGCTGTAAGTTTTGTCTTGGAGTGATGTGATCCACTGTTAGGCACAACATGTGTATCCTGCCTGTTTGTACAGTGGACACAATGGTGGGAAATGACAGAAATTCTTATACATCCCAGACCTAGTGAAGTATGACTGATGTCTGTGATCGTGACATATAAATCTCATTTAGCCAGAAAACAATCCATTAGTTCACATTGGCTGCCGGCTGCCTCTTGTTAGTGTCGCTTCACTTCCCCTGAGATGGTTTTTAATCTAAATTAGTGTTTTGTTCCAAGATAAGACAATTGCCAAAAATGATAATGTGTGAGCAGAGGGAAAATATCTTATTGTTATGATGGGAAGTAGGCGGCATTATCCAGCCCTGCTATAACAAAGCACACCACAACTAGTGAGCAGGGCCAGGAGGACTTGTTGTGTTAAAGGGGTACTCCGGTGAATTTTTTTTTTTTTTTTATCAACTGGTGCCAGAAAGTTAAACAGATTTGTAAATTACTTCTATTAAAAAATCTTAATCCTTCCTGTACTTATTAGCTGCTGAATACTACAGCGGAAATTCTTTTCTTTTTGAAACAGTGCTCTCTGCTGACATCATGACCACAGTGCTCTCTGCTGACATCATGACCACAGTGCTCTCTGCTGACATCATGACCACAGTGCTCTCTGCTGACATCATGACCACAGTGCTCTCTGCTGACATCATGACCACAGTGCTCTCTGCTGACATCATGACCACAGTGCTCTCTGCTGACATCATGACCACAGTGCTCTCTGCTGACATCATGACCACAGTGCTCTCTGCTGACATCATGACCACAGTGCTCTCTGCTGACATCATGACCACAGTGCTCTCTGCTGACATCATGACCACAGTGCTCTCTGCTGACATCATGACCACAGTGCTCTCTGCTGACATCATGACCACAGTGCTCTCTGCTGACATCATGACCACAGTGCTCTCTGCTGACATAATGACCACAGTGCTCTCTGCTGACATAATGACCACAGTACTCTCTGCTGACATCTCTGTCCATTTTAGGAACTGTCCAGAACAGCATATGTTTGCTATGGGGTTTTCCTTTAAATCTGGACAGTTCCTAAAATGGACAGAGATGTCAGCAGAGAGCACTGTGCTCATGATGTCAGCAGACATCTCTGTGTTTGAAACTGAAAAGAATTTCCACTGTAGTATTCAGCAGTTAATAAGTACAGGAAGGATTAAGATTTTTTTTATAGAAGTAATTTATAAATCTGTTTAACTTTCTGGCACCAGTTGATAAAAAAATAAAATAAAAAACATGCTCTAAAATATGTGCCAAAAAACTATGGGCCAGATTTATTTAAGGGGTTATCCAGGAAAAAACTTTTTTTTATTTTTTTTTATATATCAACTGGCTCCAGAAAGTTAAACAGATTTGTAAATTACTTCTATTAAAAAATCTTAATCCTTTCAGTACTTATGAGCTTCTGAAGTTAAGGTTGTTCTTTTCTGTCTAAGTGCTCTCTGATGACACGTGTCTCGGGAACCGCCCAGTTTAGAAGCAAATCCCCATAGCAAACCTCTTCTAAACTGGGCGGTTTCCGAGACACTTGTCATCAGAGAGCACTTAGACAGAAAAGAACAACCTCAACTTCAGAAGCTCATAAGTACTGAATGGATTAAGATTTTTTTTAATAGAAGTAATTTACAAATCTGTTTAACTTTCTGGAGCCAGTTGATATATAAAAAAAAGTTTTCTCCTGGAATACCCCTTTTAATCTGTTTTAGGACAAAAAACTGTCTGGATGTCCCATAGCAACCAACCAGAGCTCGGCTTTCATTTTAAAAGAGCAATTTGAGTAATAAAAAAAAACTAAATAAATGGATTAATCTGGGCCTATGTGTGAACTGGGCCTGTTGATTGCTACATTATATTGTGGAAAGTCTTTGTGCTTGTTCATAGAAGTAGGAGAAGTCGGCATTCGTAGCTGTAGCGTGGTGCACGTGGACTAGTCGGCATATAGTAGGTAGAAGAAATCCCGGCACACACGGATGGAGGCAAATCACCTGAAGTGTTTATTCACAAGTATGCATAGCAGTATAGCGGCACATAGGACGCGTTTCGGCCACATCGTGGCCGAAACGCGTCCTATGTGCCGCTATACTGCTATGCATATTTGTGAATAAACACTTCAGGTGATTTGCATCCATCCGTGTGTGCCGGGATTTCTTCTACCTACTTTGTGCAGAAGTTCTTTGCTAGAGGGAGTTCTGTCGGTCAGTCCATCAGAGGGACGGGAGTTGAGCAAAGGAAAAAATTACTAAATGTCCTATTTAATTTTTTTTTTCTTTGCTGAACTCCTGTAAAATACCAGACACCTGATGACTCTATTCAAGTCAATGGGATCTGTTGGGACCCGATGGTCTCAGTTGTGCTCAAACCTTTTCAAGGTCAGTTTGGCGCAGAAAAAAAGAGCCGAACGGACCCTGAACGGGTCTCCACACAATGGAGGGAATTTTATTGGTTTTAGGGTACATTCACACGCGCAGATTTTTTTGCGGGTTTTTCGCTGCGTATTTGAAGGTGGGCGGGCTCTTCTCGGCTGTCCGCAGCAGATTTTCAGCGGCGGAGTTAAAGCTGTGGAAAATCCGCCACAGTCCCTACTGACTTCAATGGGGCTTGCGGCGGATTTTCCGCAGTGTACATTCCGCCGCGGAAAATCTGCTGCGGACAGCCGAGAAGAGCCCGCCCCCTTTCAAATACGCAGCGGAAAACCAGCTAAAAAATCCGCGCGTGTGAACGTACCCTTACCCTGGTTTTGTGGTGTACATTTGTGGCACAGTTTGTCTCGGATGCTGTTTTGAGACTTTTCATTGCGACTTTTGCTTCAGAAGATTTAAAAAAAAAAAGAACATACCAAGTTGTGATTTCGGCTGATATCATCCAGTGGTCAGGAATTTATCATTTGCGGCTTTTGAATTTGTCACATCTTTTGTCGCAACTGCACTAAGTAAGGCGCCAATCTACACCGGTCCCGACTTGGCTTACAAGACTAACTGCAAACAGCATTATTAAAAAGTCACACGGGATAAAAAGTTGAACAAAAAAAGTCGCAGAGGAAGCATCGTACAAAGTGGCGTACTGAAGTAAGAAATTAATCGCCACCAGATATATGACGTGCCCTGCACCATGTAATACATTTGGTGCAGGTACACAATTTCAACCAGATGAATCAATGGGGTAAAAAGATGTTCACCTACACCACCCGTGATGAATACCCCCCAATGGCCATGTGAACTCAGCCTGAGAAAACAAGTCAGAAAACAAGTGCAAGATGGCCAACAAGGCTAAGTTCAAATGGCCATTGAGCGCAGACCCGTTTTAGGGTCAGTTTGCCTCTTTTTTTGCGTTGAACTAGTGCTGGGCGGTATGACCCAAAAATGCATATCATGGTATATTTGTAAGTTATGCCGGTTCCACAGTTTTTTACGGTAAACCCCCCCCCCCGGGACATTAAATGAAAGAGATGCCGGCCGCTGCGCTTTAAATGGTTAAAGGGGTTATCCAGGAAAAAACTTTTTTTTTTATATATCAACTGGCTCCAGAAAGTTAAACAGATTTGTTAATTACTTCTATTAAAAAATCTTAATCCTCTCAGTACTTATGAGCTTCTGACGTTAAGGTTGTTCTTTTCTGTCTAAGTGCTCTGTGATGACACGTGTCTCGGGAACCGCCCGGTTTAGAAGAGGTTTGCTATGGGGATTTGCTTCTAAACTGGGCGGTTCCCGAGATAGGTGTCATCAGAGAGCACTTAGACAGAAAAGAACAACCTTAACTTCAAAAGCTCATAAGTACTGAAAAGATTAAAACATTTTAATAGAAGTCATTTACAAATCTGTTTAACTTTCTGGAGCCAGTTGATCGGACCCTGAACAGGTTGGAGCACAGCTGACCCCAACAGGTCCTGATGAATCCCATTGACTTGAATGGGGTTCGTCAGGTGTGTCGGGGACATTCTGGGCTTTCTCCTGATCTGGTTACATTACACGGTCAGTGATTGACTCTACAAGGTAAGAATTCAGAGAGGGAATTGTAAGGAGAAATTAGTGTCTAATGGCAGCAAATATTTGCAATATGTGGGTAGGCTCTGTCATATCAGTAAGGATTGTTTTTACTCTATACATATCCCATGGTTCTAGGATACTCGCGCAGGGTGCAAAGTCCAAGCAGCAAAAGCAATGACACCCTCAGTGGAATCTCCTCTATTGAGCCAAGCAAGCATTCCAGCAAGCACTCGAGCTCCACTCACAGCCTGGCATCGGTAAGAATTGCTCTTATGCATAAGGATTTTGGGTTGGCATCTTATGCCAAATGCAAATAATGTGGAGTCATCTGAGGATAATAATGCTGATTTGTATAAGTGGTGTTGTATATCCAAATTCAAGTAGAATGTATATGGCTGGGGTATATACATGCCTTATCTGTGTTTTAGGCACTTTTAAAGAACCTCTTAGGGAATTGCATAAATAGCACTTCCATATATAGCTGGATTGCTCTCTTTGTTGCGAGAGTGTTTCCTCCAATAGGCTGCACAGGATTTCATATTGCTCTTTGTACTGTTTCTAGTAGGGTGTACACTAGTATTTCCCAACCAGGGTGACTCCTGCTGCTCTAAAACTACAACACCCAGCATGCCCGGACAACCTTTGGCTGTTTCTAGTAAGGTGTACACTAGTATTTCCCAACCAGGGTGACTCCTGCTGCTGTAAAACTACAACACCCAGCATGCCCGGACAGCCTTTGGCTGTACGGGCATGCTGGGAGTTGTAGTTTTGCAACAGCTGGAGGCATTCTGGTTGGAAAACACTGGTGTAGATTGTAAGTGGGACTAAGGCTGAATAATATTCTACTAAATCAATGAATGTCTGCAGAAAAATTGCATTCACCTTCGTTGTCTTTACATGGTTAGGTGGTGGCGGTCAACACTTCCAGCGCAAATGTTACTTCCCTGGCACCGTGGGAGTCCCAAGAGACAGATGAGCAGCTTGCAGATGACTCCAATGCAGAACATCTTTACATGCAAGGTAGAATTAACTGTAATAGATCACAAAAAGACCTATATTACATTATTATTTGTCATACACAGGTGATATGGCTGCCCCCATAAGCACGTAAAGAAAAGAAAATAACAAAAAAAGAAGATAAAAATAGAGCAGCATAGGGTATTCTGGGTATATCAGCAGAATTTCTGATACTTAATATATTGTCTGTTAATCTGACTGCTGGACATCCACAAACGTGTCACTTCTGACTTGTCTTATTGCTATTTCATAAGTGACAAATTTAGGAAACTCCTCTTTCATCGTTCACTTTCAAAATCACTTAAAATACAAATAAGTAAGTTTGGTTGAGTAGTCTAGCTTAAAAGAGTAGTCCAGTGGTGAACCCAGTGGTGAACAACTTATCCCCTATCCTAAGGATAGGGGATAAGTTTGAGATCACGGGGGGTCCGACCGCTGGGGCCCCCTGCGATCTCCTGTACGGAGCCCCGACAGCCTGCGGGAAGGGGGCGTGTCGACCTCCGCACGAAGCGGAGGCCGACACGCCCCCTCAATACAACTCTATGGCACAGCCGAAGCGCTGCCTTCGGCAATCTCCGGCTCTGCCATAGAGATGTATTGAGGGGGCGTGTCGGCCGCCGCTTCGTGCGGGGGTCGACACCCGTAATCTGGCCGGAGAGCCTGGCCCCCGTACAGAGAGATCGCAGGGGGCCCCAGCGGTCGGACCCCCCCGCGATCTCAAACTTATCCCCTATCCTTAGGATAGGGGATACGTTTTTCACCACTGGACTACCCCTTTAATAGAAAATCTCTGGATATTTGTATCTTGATCTGCGTTATTTTGCAGTGTTTTTTTTTATTTTTAATGGTAATAAATGGACTGTTTGTCCTTCTAGGAATGGAGCTGTTTGAAGAGGCTCTGCACAAGTGGGAGCAGGCCCTAAATATGGGGCAGAGGGGCAGCCCCTGTACCCCAACAGTAGCAGCTCAGAATAGCGAGATCAATGATGAGGCATCTACAAGTGTACTTGAGGTGGGTACCACATCTTTTGTGCAGGGACATGGATATCTGAATGTGCCATCTAGTACCTACAGCTTACTTTGTGGGGGGCACTGCCTTGGCATATTCTGGTTGTGCAGTAGAAATCAGTACATGTCAAAGATTTCCTAGTTAGTAAGTTCTGTGGCAAAATATGCATATGTTTTAAATTAGTAAAAGGTAATGAGCTGCTGCCAGAACTTTCTGGTACCAGCTTATCTACTATGGGGAAGGAATAATTGGGCATGTTGAAATCCACAAAGCCTGGTCTTTTTTGTCATTATGTACATTAAAGGAGTTACCGTATTTTTCGCCCTATAGGACGCACCGGCATAGAAGACGCACCCAATTTTAAAAGTGCAAACTCTAGGAAAAAAAAAGATTCTGAACCCAACAATGATCTTCAACCTGTGGACCTCCAGATGTTGCAAAACTACAACTCCCAGCATGCCTGGACAGCCGTTGGCTGTCCGGGCATGCTGGGAGTTGTAGTTTTGCAACATCTGGAGGTCCGCAGGTTGAAGACAACTGGATAGGAGGTAACACTCACGTGTCCCCACCGCTCCGGACCCGTCACTGCTGCCCTGGATGTCGCTCCATCGCTGTCGCTGAGTCCCCGGGGTGTCCCCGATGCTCCGGACATCGTCTTCCCCGGGATCCACGCTCTCCGTCGCCATCATCACGTCGCTACGCACGGCGCTCCTATTGGATGACTGGACGGTGTGCGTGACGACATGACGTCGAAGGAGAGCACCGCCATGCAGGGGATCCCGGCACGGAGCAGACACCAAGGAGGCATTTAAGGTCCCTCCCGGTATTCTGTAAGCTGTTCGGGACGCCGCGATTTCACCGCGGCGGTCCCGAACAACCCGACTGAACAGCCAGGTCAGCTTTGATCGCCACGTCTGAAGGGTAAATACAGGGCATCACCGTGATCGGTGATGTCCTGTATTAGCTGCGGGTCCCGGCCGTTGATGGCCGAGAGGACCGCCGTGATAGGTGTGTATTCGCCTTATAAGACGCACCAACTTTTCCTCCCAGTTTTGGGGAAGAAAAAGTGTGTCTTCTACGGCGAAAAATACGGTATGCAGGATTAAACGTATCCCCTATCCGCAGGCCTATCCGGTGCCCCACTCTCCTCATGAATGGAGATAGGTCAGCCACGGCACGAAGCAATGGCCCACATGCCCCCTCCATGTATCTCTATGAGAGAGCCACAGATGCAGTGTTCAGGTATCTCTGGTTCTCCCATAGGGGGGCGTAGAGGGGGCATGTCGGCCATTGCTTCATGCCGTGATTGACTGTAGGATGTGCTGGAAATACCAGATCAATCCATGGAGACCTCACCACACACTTTACAGGACTTACAGCATCTACTGCTAACCTCTTGGTGACAGAAACCCAATTTTTATTAATACAGATATATTTTTTCCCATCTTTTTTTTTTTTCTAGATGTCCCAGAACAAAGACTTATCAGAAAAGTTAGAGTCCTTGCTGAGCCGTGCCTACAATTTGCAGGAAGAATTTGGGACCAACATTCCCTCTGACTCCATGCTGATGGATCTGGGTGAGTATTGGATTCTGATGGATAAAAGGATCATCTCACCTCTTATGCTCCATCTGAACCACATTATGGTTATTGCTGTACCTTTTTGTTGAGATCCCAGTCCAGGATTTGGGGATCATGAATGAAAAAAGGCATTTATTAGGGAATTCTGTAGATCGCGTGAACATCCATTGATTTCAGGAGACACCCTGCCATTTTTATTTTTGCAGCAGTATTCAAGGGCAAATAATGGACAATAAAGATAAATAGCTACCGCCATCATGAGGCCTCTTATTGGAGCATGCTATTTTTCTTTGATCTTTTTCCAAACAGAAGGCGCCCTGATGCCATTACTGGAGGGCGGGAGGCAATTACGAATGGATGACGATATCAGCACCACATCAGACGAATCCTTCTTCTCCGCAGCAGAGGTGACTTATTTGTATATAGTAGCAGATAAATATTACATTAGTTGCATCATTAAAGGCTGACTCCTCAGTGCCTTCTTTCCATGCAAGTTTGACCATATATTCCATATTGCTTTTTTGTACCACTGTTAGTATATCAGTCAGCCAAATACAGCGGTCCCTCAACTTACAATGGCCTCAGGTTACAATATTTCCAACATACAATGTTACGGACAGTCCAGATCTGTAAAACGTGTAAATGGCCGGAAGAACTGATTAATCAGAATGGGCATTCACTGGTAAAACCCCTGTATTACTGAAATGTATGCACTGACTGGTGTCTGGTAGCGCCCTCTACAGTACAGGGAGGTATTACATGTTCTGTACTACTCTTTACCTGTATTACTGAAGTGTATGCACTGACTGGTGTCTGGTAGCGCCCCCTACATTACAGGGAGGTATTACATGTTCTGTACTCTTTACCTGTACCAGGGTTAGCTGCTGCTTTGGACACCAGGTGAGGGCGGCTCCATGTTACTTTTTTAGGACACTGTGTACTGTACAGGACCCTGAAGAAGCTCCTGTCCTCTACATAGACAGTGATTTTACACTTAAATTTATATAATTAAAATCCAAATGAGACTTCACAGACAGGATTTACCAATATACACAAACGGAGCTTCGGGCCCAGTATTATTACATAGAAAAAGCACCAAATACTACAATAATATATCACAGAGTATCCAGAAAAACCTGATATCTCATACACTGTTATAATATCAATTCACCTATTGCCCAGTACTTTTGTGCCACCGACATGACGGGAAACGCTGAACCTATAATCATACTGTTATAAGTGCATAAGTATGTATGGTGCCAAAGTATTCTCACCCATAATGCTGGTGCCTCACCGCTCCACTACCCCAACAGTTGCTGTTTCAGCTCCTTCTTCAGGGGGCTCTAACATGTCCGTCATCCCTTACCCCTTATGTTTGCAAGTAGAGTTAATTATAGGGCGAATGGACATAATAATGTTAATATGATTAAGGGTAATGATTATGCGAGATGTGCTAGAGGACTAATATGTATACTGATAGACACAGTGATTTACAGCTTCCAGGTGCTCTTTCTTTTATATGTAAGGACTTGCTTTATCTGTATTAGGCTGCATTCACACCTCGTTTTTTACATACGGGTACCGGCTGGGGGAGGGGCAAATTGGGCGCTCCCGTACCCCAGCCGGATCAGCCCGAGACTCCATTTACTTTAATGAGCCGACCGGAGTCAAACGGTGACTCCGGTAGGCTCAGTTTTGACCCGTATGCGGTTTCTTGACTGGACCTAAAACCGTAGTATACTACGGTTTTAGGTCCTGTCCAAAACCGGATACGGGTCAAAAATGAGCCGACCGGAGTCACCGTTTGACTCCGGTCGGCTCATTAAAGTAAATGGAGTCACGGGCTGATCCGGCTGGGGTACGGGAGTGCCCGATTTGCTCCTCCCCCAGCCGAATCCGGCACCCGTATGTAAAAAACGAGGTGTGAATGCAGCCTTAGTCATACACTTATTTTTCTTTAATCCTCCCTTTTTTCCTATTTGTAATGACATTTTGGGGCTTGGAACCAATTATCAATGATTTCCAGAGTTATAGTCTTAACATACAATGGTCCTCCTGGAACCGATCAATATTGTAATTTGAAAGACCACTGTATTGTACACCCACGTTATTATTTGTAGTTGCCCATGTTCTTTTGACATTAGGTTATTTGTTAATTGGACATTTTTGCTTCTCAGCTTTTTGAGTCTCTACATCTGAATGAAGGCCCATTCATACCAGCCAAGCCTGCAGCAGCCTATGATGAGGCAATGAAACTGGTTAAATGTGGGGAAGTAACTTGCCGGACATTAAGGTAAGAATCTATGACAAAACATTCAGTCTTGGGGTATATTTTTACTTTCAGCAGATCCCTTTTTTTCCTAACCTGTTTCTATTTTTTTTTTTTCTGCAATATTATGGTGGCTGCCATCTAGGTTGAGCTGTTTTTAACAGCATTTACTGATCTGCTTCATGGCAGGACCCATAAACATAGACGACAATGGAAAGGAGCTGTCCCTTTTCCGAGGTCAATCTAAAAGGAGGAGTAGGCTGTTCTCTGAGCAAAAGCTTATTTGTATCTATACCACTGTTTCCCAAGCGGGATGCTTCCAGCTTTTGCAAAACTACAACTCCAAACATGCCGAGACAGCCAAAGGCTATCCGGGCATATTGGGAGTTGTAGTTTTACAACAGCTGGAAGCACACTGCTTGGGAAACACTGGTCAATACACTGGTGTCACCTTTAACTGTAATCCTCTCTGTGCTATGAAAGGCATAACCAAGAAATGATCTGTACAGAACAGAAAGGGTCAGCTTAGTTTTAGGCCTAGTAGTAAACTAGGAATGGAAATTTAAAGAAAAAAAAATCACAAAAAATTCTTAAGCAAAAATATGGTTAATATAAAAACATGATTCAAGCAACCAATGATTTTCTGATGACACATTCCCTTTAAGAGCATGTACACACGGGAGAGGAAGAGGTCATTTTACCCTTAGACTTGGTGGATTTTGGTGCACTGTAGTCCCACATGATGCAGCTAATCTCCACCCTGGCTACCCCATGTAGTTTCTGCACCGAAACTTGTCAATAAGGCTATGTTCACATGGCGGAAAACAGGGGCGGACATTCAGCAAATTTGCATGTTCCATCTGCTAGGACCGCTGGGAAATGCGCCATCTCCAAAGACTGCAATAAATTCCTGAGCGGAATCCGCAAAAACGGAGAACATGTTTATTGCTTCTGCGGACACCGAAATTGGGATTTCTGCAGCAGATGTTTCTGTCGCGGAAATTCCGTCATGTGAGATGTGCAGCACAATTCCATCTAAATCAATGGGACTCTGCTGCAGTGGAATTCCAAAGCGGAATTCTGTTTGTAAATTCCGCCGTGTCAACATAGCCTAAGTGACTGTGTCACTTACAAATTATAGGATATTCCTTTTAGCAGATTTCTGCTGTGTGAATGGGGCCCAAGGTCACAACAGGGATGCAAAAAATACAGTATGTACAAATCCATGCTCCAGGGTGGGACTGACATCTATCTGTATGTGACAGTAGTTATCATTAGTAATGAAGACATTGATTCAAAAGCAGTAGGAAGTAAAAGGAAGAGTTTTACCTTAAAACATGAAGTCAGGCTTTTTATACTTTCAGGACTGAGCTCTTGGGATGCTACAACGACCAGGACTTTCTGGCAAAACTTCACTGCGTCCGTCAGGCCTTCAAGGTATCTAAGCCGATATGTCCTTTCGTAGCTAAACTATCTTTATCCAGGGGAGAGAGGAAATAAAACTAAACTGGATCTTCAATTACAGCTGTTACTCCAGGATGAAGGCAATCGGTTATTTTATGGTGAAGTTGGAAAGCAGATGGTGACGGGACTTATGGTGAAAGCAGAGAAGGTATTGGCCGTTGTCCATGTTTGTAACGGTTGTGTACTTGTGTGTTAACATCAAGCTGTTCATTGAGCACAATCTTTTTATATTATATTGTAAACTACTAGAACCCCAAGGGATTCATTGAGAACTATAAGGAGATGCTGCTGTATGCATCAAAGGAGGAAACGTGGCCCACCACACAAAGGGAACTTGAAGGACGTGGGGTAAGGAAACTTCTTATTTTCTAGTATTAAACATTCAAAGAACCCAGAAGAGCCCGATGTGTGTTACATTCCCACCCAATTGATGAAGGCATCTCTTTTTGTTTAAGGGGAATTCCACAACATAAGATCTTATTCCCTATCCACAGATTGGGGATAAGTGTCTGATCACGGGGGGGGGTCCAACCACTAGAAGCCCCTGCGATCTCCTGCCAGGCACCTTGGCTCTTTTCCCTTACTGTCGACTACTGCACGAAGCTGTGGCCCACACATCGCCTCCTTGTTTCTGTATGGGAAAGCCAAAGATACACAAGCGCTGTATTTCTGGCTTCCCCATAAAGATGGAGGGGATGTGTCTGCCACAGCTTTGTGCCGTGGTCTGCAGTTGTCCGTGCACAGAGCGAGGTTGCTCCTTGCATGAGGAGTGCTAGGCAGGAGATTGCGGGGGGGTCACAGTTTTCGGACACCCCCATGATCAGACAATTATCCCCTATCCTGTGGATAGGGCATAAGAACTCATGTACCAGAGTTCCTCTGTAAAGGCAGTATTCCAAAGGGTATTCCAGGTGTAGCAGGAGACACCTATTCCTAGAATATACAGTCACTTGCTGATTAATGCTGATTCATTCGCACAATTGCTCAACGAAGGGACCTTAACAGAACTGCAGCTTCTCTCAAATTTTTTCATTTGCTTAAATGGTCCTAAGTATCAGTTCTTTGCATGCTGCCTGTATGTAAGGGGCACTGAGCAGAAAACACAAGGGGGCTTTGGTCAGACCACCAGTCAGTGCTAGCAATGTGGCGTTATGTGGAGGGAAGAATGAAATATCGCACTCACCCGGTTTATGCCGAAAAAATGGTGGCTTTATTCCTTAATACCCATCAGGAACAAGGGGTCGGGAAGAAGAGAACTAGAGCTCAGCTGAGCTCGTGGAATGACTGTCCCGTTTCGCGGGTTATCCGCTTGGTCACGCCTTGGCGTGACCAAGCGGATAACCCCGCGAAACGGGACCGTCGTTCCACGAGCTCGGCTGAGCTCCAGTTCTCTTCTTCCCGACCCCTTGTTCCTGATGTGTATTATAGAATAAAATCATAATTTTTGGACATAAACCGGGTGAGTGCGTTATTTCATTCTTCCCTCCATGTTTGCCCTACTATATATCCATGTAAGAGCACCCCCGACACTGCCGCACCATCCGTCCATTTGTAAACACAACAAACCTCATTATTCAAAGGACTGTTTTTTCACACTACAGTGCCGGCACTCTGTCTTTTGCTACCCGCAACGTGGCGTTATGTGCCATGGCACATACCCCTTTACATCTTTATTGGGTTTGGACATAAGTGTTTTATATAAATCTAAGTACATTAACTTTCTAACTTGCTTCCTCCCACTAGTATTCTTTCTAAAAGTAGGGTCAGACGTAGCTTATATGCAGCGTATTTTATGCTGCGCAAAACCTGCTGCATAGTGACAAATACACTGTATATTCTCCTATGGGCAGAAACCTAGTGCTACCCAGCATCAGCCCTGTTTGTGCAATGAGGTTTGGAGGCGGGGCCAGCATGCCGAGGTGAATGTGACGTGTGGGCCCGCCTCCAAACCTCACTGCGCACACAGGGCTGCCGCGGGTAGCCCAGTGTGTCTGCTCATAGGAGAATACGCAGCGTATTTCTCACTGCGCAGCATGGAACACACAGCGTAGACCCTACGTGTGACCCTACCCCAAAGGTTTACAAAGCTGCTCTCCCAACCTTTATGAAGACATAGGGCTTTGTGCATTTCATGTGCCTTGCCGCAGGCTATAGGTGATTACGTCAAGCCCACCCATAACTTGCATTGTTATTCACTTGCATTGGGTAAAATACGAAGCGAATGCAGAACATGATACAATCACCTGCAGAATGCTTGTAAGACTGAGGTTTTATATGGAGCACTTCTTGAAAAATATTTTTGTTACAAACATTCGTAGAAATTCCTGTGCTCAGCCTATGTTTTCTGACTAAGTAGAGACTCCATGTGGTTTCCCCAATCTCAGGATGTATTTTCTCTCCCACATCGTGATGAATAAAAGCTGAAAATGCAGCTTTTGTACAGCTCTCATTTCATCTCAACCTGTGCTGCATTTTGATGCAGTTTTTGAAGCCTAAAAAAAAAGAGAGAAAGAAGCGTAATAGCCCCTGGGGTTTTAGTAGATCGACAGTCATATTAATACCACTGCATACGTCCCTGTACATTAGAATGAACATTGGCCAATTACAATCCCAGACAGTTTTTTTTTTTATTTTTATCCATAAATCAGTGTTTTCCAAACAGTGTCTCCAGCTGTTGCAAAACTACAACTCCCAGCATGCCCGGACAGCCAAAGGCTGTCCGGGCATGCTGGGAGTTGTAGTTTTGCAACAGCTGGAGACGCACTGTTTGGAAAACACTGATATATGGATCAGCTTCCAGTATGTATCAGCACAGCAGCTATTTGAGATGTAGCTGAGCTCGTTATTTTTACTATCCCCTATCTCAAATGTGGCCGATGATACAAAACAGCAATTTCCATTTCCCTAAGCTGCTTTTTTGCTATGTAGTTGTAATTACAACTACACCTGCCCTTATTGTGCTGAGATCAGGAATCTGTATCAAGGGAGAAGACTGCAATAGAAAAACATGTAACAAGAACATATCTCCCAAAGGAACGGCTCATGGAGTAATACAAACAGAACACAGTAGGGCAGTGCTTCTCAACCTTTTTTCCCTGAGTACCCCTTGACAGCCCATTCCCCAAAAAATTGTACCCCCATATTAGAGACATTTTGTAATGATTATAGTACAGTAGTCCCTCAAGGTACAATATTAATTGGTTCCATGATGACCATTGTATGGTGAAACCATTGTATGTTGAGACCGTAACTCTATGGAAACCTGGTGATTGGTTCTGAAGGCACAAAATGTCATCCAAAAATAGGAAAAAGTGAGTATTAAAGAAAAATAAGTAGATAACTAACATAGATAAAGCAAATCCTTACATATAAAAGTAATAAAGATCTGCTGGGAGCTGTAATCACTGTCTATGTAGAGGACAGGAGCTTCTTCAGGGTCCTGTACAGTACACGCAATGTCCTAAAAAAGTTAAATGGAGCCGCCCTTACTTGGTGTACAAAGGAACAGCTAACTGTGGCACAGGTATAGTACAGAACATGTAATACCTCCCTGTACTGTAGGTGGCGCTACCAGGCAGCCAGTCAGTGCATGCACTTCAGTAATACAGGTGTTTTACCAGTGAATGTCCATTCTAATTGGTCAGATCTTCCAGCCATCGACACGTTTCACAGATCTGGACTGTCTGTAACATTGTATGTTGAGTCTGGTTTCAAGTTACAATGGTCTAGAAAAGACCATTGTATGTTGAAACTATTGTATGTTGAGGCCATTGTAAGTTGAGGGATCACTGTATAACTCATATGCTTTACTTTCTTCTCCTCTCCCATCTTCCCAGTCCCCCGATTTACAGGTGACGTCTTCTCTAACCGGAGTTGTTTACTTTTCTTTTCTTCACTATCTGGCCTAGACCGCCATTAAGATTCCTCCCATACAAGACTTCTCCACAGACCCAGCCAAGCAAACATTTTAGGCTCCTTTCTGCAGTACAATACCCACCTATTTACAAACTCCCCATGTTTATTGTCACACACACACAGTAATAGTACCCGCTTTGCATCCCCATAAAGTTGTTAGGCCCCCTCTGTGCCCCCAAATATAGCTGTAGCCCCCAAACTGCCTCCATATATAGTTGTAGGCCACCATACTGTCCCACTTTGGTGCTCCTCTGGTCTGGGGACCTATTGCAGGAGGTCCCCGGTCTGCAGGGGCAGTGGAGCAACAAAGCTGATGGTAGTTACTGCCCGCAGCAGCCCAGTGCCCGTACTTCCCCTCTGCTGTCCTCCTGCTCTGCTCCTCGGTGCAGTGACGTCAGGCGACCATTTTTTTTCAAAGTGGTCCAGACCAGTAACCAGTGGCTGTGGCTGCCCTTACTGATTTTTTTTTCAAGTACCCCCTGGAGAACTGCTGAGTACCCCAGGTTGAGAACCACTGCAGTAGGGAGTATTAGTCTCCTCTTGTCATATCAAAAGGGTACTCCCATGGAAAAAATTTTTTTTTATTTTTTAACAACTGGTACCAGAAAGTTGAACAGATTTGTAAGTCACTTCTATTAAAAAAAATCTTAATCCTTCCAGTACTTTTTAGGGGCTGTATACTAAAGAGAAATCCAAAAAAGAAATGCGTTTCCTCTGATGTCATGACCACAGTGCTCTCTGCTGACCTCTGCTGTCCATTTTAGGAACTGTCCAGAGCAGGAGAAAATCCCCATAGCAAACATATGCTGCTCTGGACAGTTCCTAAAATGGATAGCAGAGGTCAGCAGAGAGCACTGTGGTCATGACATCAGAGGAAATGCATTTCTTTTAGGGATTTCTCTTTAGTATACAGCCCCTAAAAAGTACTGGAAGGATTACGATTTTTTTTAAAAGAAGTGATTTACAAATCTGTTTAACTTTCTGGCACCAGTTGATTTAGAAAAAAAAAAGTTTTCCAAGGTAAAGGGGTACTTCGGAGGAAAAAATGTTGTCAGATCAACTGGTACGAAAAAGTTAAACAGATTTGTAAATTACTTCTATTTAAAAATCTTAATCCTTCCAGTACTTATCAGCTGTGAGTTGTAGTTTTACAACAGCTGGAAACACCCTGGTTGGGAAACACTGTCCTGGATTATGAGAATGATGAGTTTGGGCATGGGATAAAAAACTGCTTTGTCTCTGGCTCCTCTGCTTTGCTGCCAATTTCCCCAAAATAATTGTTTGTCTTTTTTTTAGGTGGTCTGCATGAATTTTTTTGACATTACGTTGGATTTTATCCTAATGGATGCCTTTGAGGACCTAGAAAACCCTCCGACCTCTGTGATTGCTGTGCTACGTAACCGCTGGCTGTCTGACAGCTTCAAGGAAACTGTAAGCAAGAATAAATGTTAAGATAATTGGTGTCTGACATGGAGGACATTGTGCAGGGAAATAGGGTTTTTCTGGTGCCCGGACAACAATTGTGTTTTTTTCGAATACTATTTGGTCCATAGGCCAATTATAAGAACGCCGATCGAGTGTTGAATGGAGCTGCGGTTGGACATGCCCACTGCAGATCCATTCCACTTGTAATCTCTTTACTCTTGTATCTTCATTTGGCTCACATTATAAAATGGGAACACCCCTTTTAAAGAGTGAAAAAATATAAAAAAGTTATTTATTTACTTAGACGATATATAGATAATACAAATCAGATAGAAGCTGAAGGACATTTACCCATTATTTATTCTTCCCAGGCCTTGGCAACAGCTTGCTGGTCGGTTTTGAAAGCAAAAAGGAGGCTTCTCATGGTAAGAATACAAGCAGCTGGAAAGTGGGAAAAAATACATGTTGATTAGCTGAGCATTTGCTTGTATGCAGGGGGTATTATTGGAGGGGAATGTTCTTGTGGAAGTGCAGGGACATGTTCATTCTCATAATGATGTGAATGTGACCTTACATGTAAGATTTAAAGGGGTACTCCGCCCTTAGAATAGGGGATAAGATGTCTGATCACGGTCTCTCTGCTGCACCCGGCGTACGTTTAGAGTGTCAGGTACAGCGCCGGAGGCTTGTGAAGTCACGGCCGTGCCCCGCTCGTGACGTCACTGCCACGCCCCCTCAATGCAAGTCTATGGGAGGGGGCATGACTGCCATCCCGCCCCTTCCCATAGACTTGCATTGAGTGGGCATGCCTGTGACTTCACGAGCGGGGCATGACCATGACGTCACGATCCTCCGCCCCGCGTCGCCAGTCATTCCAGCACGGAGCAAAGTTTTCTCCATGCATCGGATGTCTGGGGTGCCGCAGCAGAGATCGTGGGGGTCCCCAGCTTTGGATAGGGGATAAGATGTCTAGGGGCGGAGTACCCCTTTAAGGTCCCATCTGTGTCGCAGCTCTGTTCAGAAGCTCCATCACGGACTCCGTCTCTGACAGTAAAAATGAGTCGACAGTAAATTTCATAACGGACACATACGGGTCCAGACGGATCCCTCTGACTTTAATGGGATCCATCTTGATTCCATTGGGTGTCCATTTTTTTGCATGATTTAAAGGGGTACTCCGCTGCCCTGCTTCCCAGCGTCCGGAAGTTTATTGTTCCGAACGATACGTGTGGGCTTCCGTGTTCAGGCCCGCCCCTCGTGACGTCACACCCGCCCCCTCGCCGTCTTGCCCCCTTCCCATAGACTTTCGTTGAGGGGGCAGGCGTGACGTCACGAGGGGCGGCCCTGAACACGGAAGCCCGCACGCAGCGTTCGGAACAATAAACTTCCGGACGCTGGGAAGCAGAGCTCCGGAAGCAGGGCAGCGGAGTACCCCTTTAAGCGGAATAAAAATAGCTGCTTGCAGTACCTTTATCCCCCCCCCCCCCCCCCCCATCCTCTGCTCATGCCCAATAATTTTAACAAATTCTGTGAATGGAAATCTGACGGAGATTTGAGACTAATCACAACATAGTAACAATTCTGGCATTAACAAACTCTATAGGTGCGAGGTTAATAAACATTGCGGATTGTTTCACAGTCATAGGTTTACTGTGTTGTTTACTTCTATATGATGAAAATCAATGTTAAATGATTATTCTACTTTGTCAGGTCCCAGATGGCTTCATATCCCATTTCTACTCCGTATCGGAGCATGTGAGCCCTGTATTGGCTTATGGATTTCTAGGTCCAAAAGAAAATTTAACAGAAATATGTAATTTCTTTAAGGTAAGGTAAAATAATAAAATTTTTTTTTGGTTCATTCTCCACTTTAAAGGAGAAGTACACATGGTGTCCTGCTGCTGGGGCCTTCAGCGATCAGTTGTGCAGCGACACTACAGGTGAAATGCAGCTCTACACAGATCCCATTCAATTCTAAGGCCCAGATTTATCAAACTGTGTGAGAGAAAAAATAGAGGGATTTCCCCACAGCAACCAATCACAACTCAGCTAACGAGCCCTAGTAAAGTGAAAGCTGAGCTGTGATTGGTTGCTGTGGGAAAATCCCTCTTTTTTTTTTCTCTCACACAGTTTGATAAATCTGGGCCAAAGAGTCTCTGTCATGTAACGAACCTTATGACATGTGACAGAGACTGGGTGTTCAGACCCCCCCACGATCATTAGAATAAATGAGGAGAAGTAGGTGATTTATAATGGAGCTTATATCCTGCAATTCTAATTTGGTGGATATGAACACTTAGACCTCAACCTATCAAAACTTTTGACATGTCTCTTTGACATATACATAAAATTATGCAATCTAATACAAATAGACATAAAAAGTAATATTTGAAGCTGCTCTTTTCTAGTTCCATTGAGTTTTGATTTTGACAGTAGGAACCAATTACCTTTTCATTAGGTTACATATACGATATATGAATAGTAGATGCAAAGTAGAAGTGAATGGCAGGGCACTCACCATCCGCACTACCTGTTGCAAGACTACAACTCGCTGCATGCCCTTACAGTGAGGACATGCTGGGAGTTGTAGTTGTGGCGGGTGGTTGCAGGCCGGTGGTCTCGGCCATTCACGGCATCGCCCGGAAAATATGAAATCACAGTGTAGTCTCATGTTTCTGGGAGCCCTCCACTGCCCCGGCCTGCATCAACCACCCCCCACAACTACAACTCCCAGCATGTCCTCACTGTAAGGGCATGCTGGGAGTTGTAGTCTTGCAAGAGGTAGTGCGGGTGCGAGATGAACAGCGACGCTGCGGCAAGAAGAGCGGCAGTGGCCGGGGTGAGATGTGTGGCGGAGGCAGGGTGAGATGTGTGGCGGAGGCAGGGTGAGATGTGTGGCGGAGGCAGGGTGAGATGTGTGGCGGAGGCAGGGTGAGATGTGCGGCGGAGGCAGGGTGAGATGTGTGGCGGAGGCAGGGTGAGATGTGCGGCAGCCGGGGGGAGATGAATGGTGGCAGGGTGAGATGTGCGGCAGCCGGGGGGAGATGAGCGGCGGGGGCAGGGGGAGATGAGCGGTGGCGGCAGGGTGAGATGTGCGGTGGCGGGGTGGGGGAGATGAGCGAATGCGGGTTAAGATTACGGGGGAGGGGGAGATGAAGGGCTTTGCAACGGCTAGCGGGATGGTGGTAGATGAGGCTGGCATTTTAACACCAAAGTGTTTTTATAAACTACAACTCCCATCATGGGCGTTGTAGTTTAGAAACGGGTGTCTCCAGCTGTTGCTAAACTACAGCTGCCATCATGGTAGTTGTAGTTTAGCAACAGCTGGAGTCTCACTGTTCCTAAACTGGGAAGAGCTGGTACCAACAGGCCCGGAGCGTCAAAAAAGTAGTAAAAACTTTTTAAATAAACACAGAGGAGAGGAGGTGGTGTTTCCCAGTGGTGTTTTGAAGTTATTTATTGGTTTTTGCTTATGTGTGCTATAAAAATTGCATTCTAAAGTAATTAGTTTTTTGCTTATGTAAGCCAAATTTATCAACCCCCTGTGATAGTATGATGAATACGTCATACATAAGCAAAATTCAAGCAAGAAGAAATTACTACAGAACTCGCTTACCAAAGCCAAACAATGATGAATGTTCCCGTATATAAATGTTTGCGCAACTAGTGTGCCTCTAGCTGCTGCAAAACTACAACTTCTAGCAAGCCCAGAAAGCCTTTGTCTGTCTGGGCATGGTGGGAGTTTTAGTTTGCAACAACTGGAGGCACCCTGGTTGGGGAAGCACTGTACTATATTGTGTGCTCGTGTGCTGCAGAGATTGCCCGTGACTTTTAAACATCCTGCCAACTGTCCGGCAGGCAGGTGCAAAGAATAGTTTGTGCCGAGGATGGGATATAAGGTCAGGATATGAGGCCAAGAGCATCATTGTTGCTTTTGCTTCCCCGCAAGGTTTAGGTGAGAGGACTGGGTAAAACGGAGGTATTCTGCTAATATATCATAACATCCCATTGGCTTCTGTAGTTAATAATCTCGCTTGATTTGTACTATTATCTCTGCATTATAACCTTCTGCTTGTGTCCCCCAACAGCACCAGATCGTGCAGTATTTAACGGATATGTTTGACCTCGATAAAGTGAGATACACTACAGTCCAATCACTGGCAGAAGATATCCTGCATCTTTCTCACAGGCGGAGTGACATCCTCCTGGGATATCTGGGTATAGACACTGTAAGAGAAGCAAATGGCGATGTCCATGTTGGCAAGACCACAGAAGAAGTGCTTCACCTGTGACTGCAATGATTCAGAATGTAACCACATTGACACTAAAAAACCTTCTAGGCCTAAAAAGCTTTAGAGGCCTATGGCAAGTGTCAGGCGGCAGTAATACAGCTACATTTTAACAAGCCTATTACCGGACCCTAATCCTGCGATTCTGCAAGCCTGATTTAGTAGGACCACAGTGATATTTTGGGTCTTTGTAGCTGTATTACGTTCGTCTCTAACCAGTTTAAAGTAGTAAACTGAAGCCTGTGGCGGTCCAGCTGTTGTATGTGATCACCATCCTATGGCTATTTCCTATAGTTTCCTAAGAATTGGAGAGGCACAGGTTATGGATTAGAGATGAGTGAATGTTCAGTATGAGACACCAAATCTCAGGTTCTTTGATTTCCTGAAAGTCTGTTATGACTTTTCCAGGCAATGTGGATAACGTTTTTCTAGACAAAACAAAGCGACCGCCAATAATTGAGATATGGCGATGAATACAGTTAGTTTGCTCATGTATTGTGGATCATTGACCCAAAGGACCTTCTCCTCGAATTATGAGCGGACAACAGAAATCTCAAGACGGAGAGGATTTAGTGACTTTCTTATCTTATTTTTAAATTATAATGGCACAATCTGACATCTACTTTTAAAACCGTTTTCTGACCACAGAATCAAATGGAGATTAGAAGACTCTAATTTCAATTCATCATTTCTATTATGAAGAGTTTTTAAAGAAAACAAACAAAAAAAAAAAAAACTAATGGACACGCAAACAAAAAAAAAAGGTTGCTACATTTTTAATATTTTTATTTTTGTCTATAGTTGACTTACACCTTATACCTTACCTGTGAACAGACCGGCAAGAATATGTAAATTGGAAAGTATTAACAAAAAATGAAAATGGAAGCCGTCCTTCTTGTAGCTACTGTGTAAAATACATGTCTGGACCATAGATGGATCATTAATATTCCAGATAGAGATGAGCGAACTTACAGTAAATTCGAATCGTCACGAACTTCTCGGCTCGGCCGTTGCTGACTTTTCCTGCATAAATTAGTTCAGCTTTCCGGTGCTCCGGTGGGCTGGAAAAGGTGGATACAGTCCTAGGAAAGAGTCTCCTAGGACTGTGTCCACCTTTTCCAGCCCACGGGAGCACCTGAATGCTGAACTAATTTATGCAGGAAAAGCCATCAACTGCCGAGCCGAGAAGTTTGTGACGAATCAAATTTACTGTAAGTTCGCTCATCTCTAATTCCAGACTATAATTTATGACAGTGTTTCCCAACCAGGGTGTCTCCAGGTGTTGCAAAACTACAACCCCCAGAATGCCTGGACAGCCAAAGGCTGTCCAGGCATTCTGGGGGTTGTAGTTTTGCAACATCTGGAGGCACACTGGTTGGGAAAAACTGATCTACAAGCTGTGTAACGATACAGGGCAGGACCGCATGCTGCAGTACAAGCTGTCAGTGCCGGCACATGAGATCCTTCTCCTGAATCTCACTCACATTATTTAATTTTGGAAGTTTGAAGTGTTGGATTGATGTAAACTTTCCTGCCAGTCCGGCTCTGGGTCTATTCTTAACCCAATGCTTATCGGTAGGAATTCCTAGAGTACATGCATTCAGTGGGTAAAGTTGAGATTTCGCTAATGGTTATTTATTAACTGTACTACCCCCTGCCCCCCATAATGTCCTTTTTAAAGTATCCTAATAATTTCTATCGATGGGTTCACATCTGTGATTGCCAAGTATTGTGACTTTTCTTTGTTGTTGCACTAATGTACTGCTTTGTATTATTGCACATTTTACTGACATATCAAATAATGTTATATTGTATTTGTGTTCAGAGTGTAGTACAGTGTTGTCATCCGATGACCGGTCTTTATCCTCTTGCTAAATACTTGCACAAAGATTTGATTAAAAGAGAGATTTTTAGAGGGTTGAGTTTATGCGGAAGTATTCACCCAGTGCTTTGCATTGTTTAGTATCAAACCAAACTAGTTTATTGAAAAGTGCATACGAAATGACAAAAGTAGAATAATAACAGCTGGGATGTAACCCAGGCAGAGAAAAGTAATGTTATCTTTAGGTGAAAACTAGAGATGAGCGAACTTACAGTAAATTTGATTCGTCACGAACTTCTCAGCTCGGCGGTTGCTGACTTTTCCTGCATAAATTTAGTTCAGCTTTCCGGTGCTCCGGTGGGCTGGAAAAGGTGGATACAGTCCTAGGAAAGAGTCTCCTAGGACTGTATCCACCTTTTCCAGCCCACGGGAGCACCGGAAAGCTGAACTAATTTATGTAGGAAAAGGCATCAACTGCCGAGCCGAGAAGTTCGTGACTAATCAAATTTACTGTAAGTTCGCTCATCTCTAGTGAAAACCAACAAAGAAAATACATAAACAAAATGTGCTACAAATTGCGTAGTATAAAAGTACACATGCCATCTCAAAAGTAGATATCAATAAAGTGACATGGTGTACCTGAGATCAGGACAATTAGAGGAAGACAACAGAATTTCTCAAACAAAACTATAATATTAACCCTGGCAATAAAGGCATCCCGAGGACGTTCAGGTTTTTTCCATCCAGAAGTGATATGAATACGGGCAGCTAGCAACACAAAATTAGATACGAAACAGTCTAAAGGACATATGAGAAGGTTTATCACTTAGGAGATAAAAGGAGGGAGTATAAGGGCAAGTAAAACCTGTCAAATCACGTAAAAAGGTGTAGACTGAAGGGCAACTCCACAATATATGATACATATTACCTATACTAGGGTAACCTCTAAAGCAGTAGGGAGAGGAAGATGGAAACATAGCATGCAAGCGAGCCAGGACATAATAGGCCAGATGCAATATTTTTAAGGAGATCTGCCAGCAGGGTACAGATAATGTGATGTTAAAATTTGCTTCCCACTGTAACATATAATAACATTTTTGGTCCTTTGACAGTGCATATAAATGAAACAACCAACCTCTATGTAGAGGGGAATAGCGGGAAGTATTTTCAAGGATAGTGGAAGAGGCTGTCCTAGTGCCGGGGACCTAGGAGTGAAGAAAAAAAAAAAAGACCTGGTGGGAGCCTAAGAGCTGGGAGGGTAAGGCTAGGATTCCACTTGTTTTTTTGTTCTGCGTTTTTTGGGATTAAAAAACGCCTGAAAAAACACCAGTGCAATGTCCTGCGCCTGGCGTTTTTTCATTTGTGTGGAAATTGCATTTTTGTCACCTTTTGGCGTTTTTTTTTTTTTTTTTTTTTTTTTTTGGTACCCAAAATACCAAAAAAAAAAAAAAAAAAAAAGGATGCTGCAGTGATGGAGAACATTTTATTAAACGAAATGTATATATTTTATAACAAACTTTTTATTTTTTAATAAAGTGTGTGTGTTTCACATTTTTTTTCTCTATTTTTAACTTTTTTAGGTAGTACTACTACTCCCAGCATGGAACAAACTGTTCCATGCTGGGAGTAGTAGTACCTGTAGTAATAGACAGATCGACCCGGGTCTCAGTCCTGACACCTGATGCGATCGTCCATTATATAGCACAGATGCTGCTGTATACAGCGCTCACATCTCTGCACTATACTCCGGCCAGTGATGTCATTCATATTTCCCTCCCAGAGCTGTGATTGGCCGGATGATTGCAGCCAATCACAGCTCTGAGAGAAATATGAATGAGTGAGTGGCCGGCCCGGAGTATAGTGCAGAGCAGGGATGCAAGCGATGTATACAGTCGCTCCATCTCTGCTATAGACAGGACGATCACAGCGGGTTTCAGTAGTGACATCCACTGTGATGTGTCCTTAGGCAGGCAGGCACTACTACTCCCAACATGGAGCACACTCTGCTCCATGCTGGGAGCTGTAGTATCTGCATTAATAGACAGATCGCAGCAAGTGTAACTTCTGAAACCCGCTGCGATCTGTCTATTAATGCAGGTACTACAGCTCCCAGCATGGAGCAGTATTACCTGCAGGTATGGAAAGATCACTGTGGGTATCACTTCTGACACCCGCTGTGATCCTCCTGTATAATGTATGGATGCGGCGGCCACTCTCCTATGGTCCCCTGCACGGCCGTATATATACACATATTCCTAGAGCTGTGATTGACTGGAACCATCTGGCCAATCACAGCTCTGCGGGAAATATGGATATGTGTATATATATATATATATATATATATGTCAGGGCAGGGGACCATAGAAGAGCGGCCTCCGCATCTATACATTATACAGAAAGATCACAATGGGCGATTTGTCTATTAGTACAGGTACTACTACTCCCATCATGGAACAGTGTGTTCCATGCTGGGAATAGTAGTACTAACTAAAAAAAAATTAAAAAATTAAGAAAATAAGTGAAAAACACACAAACAATAAATTTTTTATAATTGTCGGCTATATTTTTATTTCCCCGCACACATAAATTGATCCCTGTTTAAAAAGTATTTTTTTTGTGATAAAAAAATTAAAATTTCGTTAGATACAATTTTCCTTCACTACTGTATCTTTTTTTTTTTTTAATGGTACCCTACGAAATTTTATTCAAAACAGGTATCGCCATCACTTTTTTGGATCGCCAAAGTCCAAAAAAGATTAAAAACCGCCTGCAAAAACGCCAAAGTTAAAACCCTCATATCTGTTTTTCTTGGTGTTTTCTCACTTCCATAGACTTCTATTGGAGCAAAACGCCACAATTTTGACTAAAAACGCCTGTTTGAGCTACAGACAGCATTTTTTGGAAAATGCAAAGGAGCTGAAAAAACCGCCAAAAAAGTGAAAAAACGCCAAAAGGATAAAAAAAAAAAAAAAACGCCAAAGTGAAAAACCAAGTGGAATAAGAAATTTGCGATTTCTCTTTGATTTACAGCTAACATCTGGCCGCAGCGTTTTTTGGCCCAAAAAAACGCCATGCGGCAGAATTGGTGTTTTTCTTGGCCCGGATAAAAAGCAGGGTTCAATAGCAAAGGCATTAGAGGAGAGTGATAGACTGCAGAGAGTAGAAAGAGTGCACCTGTCGCCAAAGAGCGTGAAGGACCACAAGAGCAGAGGAAGGAAGTAAATGGGCCTTCAATCACATTGTTTTAAGTGTAACTCTGACATTTGTTTGGCGGCAGGATACCAGTTTAAGATCTCACGGGAACTTTGTAGACTGAGGCTAAAGCAATCAGAATAAGGATTTCCCAGAAGTCTTGTAGACTTGCATGGGACTTCCAGCATATCTGTTTCTGGATTCCTTTTAAGTTGCTGGTAGATTAACACGTATCCTGCCGCCGAACCATATTGGAGTTATGCTTTAAGGGTACGAACACACATTGCTGATACACTGCAGATTTTCTGAAAATGTGCCAAAGGTAGAACTTGATTCAGCTGGAAGGGGACATATAATGGAAGCTGTACTACTTTCCCTCTTCCAGCTGGATTCACTTCTGCCTCTGCAAATTTTCTGCTGCAGAAAACATGCAACGTGTGTTCCTAGGCAAGGTAAAGAATAGTTGTCCAGCGCATGTTCCCGTTTAAAATCCAAATCTTTATTCAAGCATATACACCCGGTACGAAAGGCAAGGTAGACACAGGTGACGCGTTTCAGCACGTCAAAGGGCCTTAGTCATACCATATGATGACTAAGGCCCTTTGACGGTCTGAAACGTGTCACCTGTGTCTACCTTGCCTTTCTTACCCGGTGTATATGCTTGAATAAAGATTTGGATTTTAAACGGGAACGTGCGCTGGACAACTATTCTTTACCTTGCCATTGCCAGTACCAGGGTACGGTCCGTACCAGTCCGTGCGCAGTAGGACGTAGGAGATGGAGCTGAACATGGTTTGCACAGCTTTCACAAACGTGTGTTCCTACCTTCAAAAGTTTTTTCTGACACTCACTAAAGGCTTATGAATATGATAAGCTTTATTGTCTGATTCAGTGTTTCCCAACCAGAGTGCCTCTAGCTGTTGCCAAACTACAATTTCCAGCATGCTGGAAGTAGTTGTTCTGCAACAGCTGAAGATACCCTGGTTGTGAAATGCTGTGCTTATTGGTGGGATACTCAGCTGACCTAGGTGTCAACGTGCCATTTCTCTCCCCCAATAATCATGCCTTCTTGGGCAGACCAATAGAAAGCCCTTGTGCTATTGGCATTGAACTGTGGTGATTTGAAAAGGTAGTGAACTACTTAGTGCAGTACACAGCTGCTTTCTCCTCACCTTCCCAGATGCCCATGCTGCTTAGCCATACTAGCCTAACAACAACCAGGTTCCCCAGCATGTAGCTGCTCACTGTGATATTCTTATTCACTCCGAGCCTCAGGTAGTCATGCTACATTCTTGCCTCCCAGGTTGATGCCATGGTCCCTGTATCTTCTCTCCTGACATGGAAGTGCTAGGTGAGGTGTGGGACTGTATAGAACAAAAATAACATTACTTCTTTGTTCAGATGGATATTTCATCTAAACTTTAGTCCATCTTATGATTTTCTTTTATATCACAGAGGGTAGTCTGGGAGTTTGGCCCTAGTATCTACCACAAAATGATTTTAAGACAAGCAATTGTGCCCAAAATAAAAATGTCAGCAAGAGTTATCCTGGTCTCCTGGTATATATGCCTCATAGCTGCTAGTAAGTAGTTTTTGTCTTCTATGAAGATCAATAGATGCACAAGACGGCCAGCAGAGAGATATACAGTAGGTCAGAGATCTTAAATACTGTAAGCTTGAGAAGCCACCTACAACAATAAGAGCAAAAAAGAAAAGACAATACCTCAGCTCCTGAGTTACAAAGCTGGCTGACAGCAAGATCTGGTCCCTGAATCCGTACTTTACAAAAGGAAACAATTGCTACAGAATACACATGAAAAAGAGAGACGGGAACCGTCTCCAGAGAGGCTTAGTGCAGAAGATCCAAACCAGAAAGCTGTAGCCGCCAAAAAACACTGTCCCAGGGGCACCGCATGAGTACCCGGGGAGAAGAGAGGACACCACACAGGCTGAACAGCAGGAAGAAACCACAGCCATGCTGCAGCTGAAAAATGGCCTGACTGGAACAACCCGGTAGACAGACTTTCCGTCCAACCCCGGAGTAAATGGACCCCGAAGGAGGAAAAGGAAAGTAATGAGTAACTTGGAAAACCGGAACGGCGATATGGAACTGAAGGCTCTCAAGACCTCCCCACCTGTATGGGGAGCAAAACCAACAACTGTGAAACGCTCCGGGAAACATACTGCTATGTCGGAACAAGAAGAAGAGCGGTACAGAAAGACCGCCCCACAATGGAATTGTGGACCGGGACCGCAATCATCACGAAGGACAAGGAAGACCAACCCAGAAGATAAGGTACACCACAGCAGTCTAGGAGAGAGCCCAAAACAAGGACTAATTGGTCTTGGACCCAGCGGTGGGAGCGAACCACTCCCAGCAATGTTGCGTCAGGATGGAAATGGAGGGAAAAGCAAAAGGGGACCAAGCTTGGACTCCCAGGCTCTGGGCACAAGAAGGTTACTCCAAAAGATCGGAGTGGCAGTGTAGCGCCACCGACACTGACAAAGGGAAGGATGAGCATACTCTTCCTGGATATTGCGCCCAGGAAGGAAGAGAGCAATGGCAGACTGGCTGTAGCTGAGCTATACACGATTGCATAAACTCCTCCTATAGAGGGAAATGCCCTAGCTGCATGAGCAGCAGTAGACAACCAGTAACAGGAGGAGAGCAAGGCTGCAATATTGAGCAGTAAGCACACAAGCAGAGCCGGCGAAAAGCACTTCCGATTGCTCCCAGCAAAAAAAAAAAAAGATTCAGCAAGGTACCCCACCATGTAGGGGAAGTGCAAGATGGCTCCATCTTGGCAGAAGAAAGTGCTCAGTGAAATAGTCCCCGTAGCGGAGGGGAGAACAAGGGGAGGTGAAGATGAAAATGAAACTCAGGCACTGACCGTGCCAAGGTTTCTGATCCCAGTACCCCCTGTGGAAGGGAATTTCCCAAGAGTGCCATTAACTGTATTCTCGAGCTGGGAGATACTTCCATATGTAGTTATGTCTTTGTAAGAAGCACATGTAGCAACCTACAGCATTGGGAGGAAACACCCCATTGGGGTGAAACCTTGGACCCTGCGAAAAAGTGTGTGTGTGGGGGGGGGGGGGGGGGCAGAGGGTGCGGCCACGGAGCCATCCTGGCAACAGAGCAGGCGCCCGAGCCACCCCGTACAGGAACCCAGGAAGCTACCTGGAGGCATGAAGGGGGTGGGGGTTACAGAACAGGTCGTCGCTCCGGCAGGCTCCATGCCCGAACAGAGGTGCTCAACCGCCACAAATCTGTGGAAACAATTACACAGGAAGGCCTGAGGTACACCCCACCGAAAAGGAGGGGAGGAAGGCTCTACATGAGCAGGGTGGCCAGAGCATATATAGGGACACAGACATGGGTACCTCATGATAGTAGAGGGGTACCAAGACTACCACACCAGACATCCAAATGTCCGGAAGCATGGAAGTGGGGTACCGGAACTCCAGCCGCAGAGACATAAGGCATGTGAGAAATGACAGGCGATAGAGGAACCACGCAGACCACTGTCTGGCTTACTGGTATGGGTCCATGGTATGTAACAGGTCACTCCGTCGGACACCTCGCACTGGCCGAGGGGTACCGGAATGTCAACCGCTGATATGGCAGATATGAGATCGGTGACCTGTGGTGGAGGGAATCATAGTGTATGCACAGCCAAGAACCCTCCCCTGAAGGACACCTCCAGAAAAATGTCTGACTCACTGACATCAGTCCCGTGTACCTGCAGGGAACCCTATTCCAGATTTCTCCCACCAGCAGTGAGGGACTGGAAACCCCAGCCATGCACACGACAACCCAGGGATGGGAGACCGACTGCGTCGGAAAACATGCAGACAACAGTCTGGCTGAACGAGTACACCTCCAGGTGCTGGCGAAAAAGGAACAATAGTCATATCGGGATCACTGTGCCCCCTTGGTCGCATGTGGGAGGCCTAGGAGCCATGGGTAGAATCTCTGCCACCCTGGGAGATCAGGGGAGGCTGAGGAGCCATGGATGGTATCCCTGTCACCCTGTATAGGGTCCACAGGACACGTCAGGGCACTTCTTCGGACACAGCGCACTGGTAGTGGGGTACTGGAACTCCAGCCACAGAGACATCAGGCATGTGAGAAATGAGAGGCACCGGAGGAACCAAGCAGACCACTGTCTGGCTTACTGGTATGGGTCCATAGTATGCAACAGGTCACTCTGTTGGACACCTCGCACTGGCCGAGGGGTACCGGAATGTCAACCCTGGATGCGGCAGATATGAGATCGTTGACCTGTGGAGGAGGGAATCATAGTGTATGCACAGTCAAGAACCCTCCCCTGATGGATGACCGTTGGAGGAAGAACCCCCGAAAAGGCCCTAGGCGTCTGCCAGGAGTGCAAAAGCCCTGTAAGGGTACCAGAACTGTGCCCCAATAGCGAGGGACTACGACCAGCCATGGGCACAGTAAACATGGCATGGTACACAGTGTAAGGGAAAACCAGGCACGGAATGTAACCAAATCTCCAGGGGCCGCGTAACGGCCCGCCACCGCGGTTCGGATATGCTCCCTCACAGAGTGAGAACTGCAGAATTAGGTATGGCAGGGGCATAGGGCAAAAAACATGGTGCCAATAGCGCTATCTGGGAAAAAAGGCGGACCCCGTATAGAATCCCAGAAAAGGACCCAGCAGATATTAATCTGATAAAAACAGATATTACGGGCAAAAAACTGTAATAGCTATGAGCTGCCGCAGAGGGAGCCACAAAAAACACAATACCATTAAAGGGGTACTCCGCACCCCTAGACATCTTATCCCCTATCCAAAGGATAGGGGATAAGATGTCAGATCGCGGGGGTCCTGCTGCTGAGGACCCCCGGGATCTCGGCTGCAGCACCCATCTGTATGGCTTCCGGCAACGCTGGAGGCTTCGGATCCTGACCACAATGGCGGAAGAGCGTGGATAGGGGATAAGATGTCTAGGGGTGCGGAGTACCCCTTTAACAGCCGCTAGAGGGCGTTTTCCAGTCAAAGAGACCAGAGGAAGAAAATTCGCCCTGCGAATTCCCGGCATTAACCCCCGAGCCCAAGCCAGGATACGCTACGGGGGAAGGAGAGGGGCGGAGCTAAACTCCGTCTGAGAGAGGTGCAAAATTGCGCCGATCCTTGCCAGTGAGGACAGGAGAAGAGAGGAACTGTGGGAGTCCTGTGAGACACCCTGGGAAAAGGGCCCACCCTCCAGGAAAGTGATGCTCATCACTGCTGGAGCCGAGAGGGGGGGTCACAGCTGCGGATGGAAAGGATCCGCAGGCTGGGACAAGCAATACCGGCAGTGCCTAAGTAGTAAAACGCACGCCCTGGCATGTCGCCGCACAGCTGCACTAGGCCAGCAGCTGTGTACAGCCAGCGGTGACTGTGAGAGCAGGGAGATGCAAACTAAACAGGAGAGGGGATGCAGTGTGCTGTAGGAGCGCTTGCCGCTACAAGGCCAGGGGGGTGACAGCGGTGCCCGGCTAGACAGGCTTCCGTTGGGTTGGAGGTGAAATGGCCCTGAACCAGGGAGTCAGAGGAGGGAGACAGCCTCTGACATCCCTGGTAGCATGAAGAATTACTGCAGCGCCTTAAGCCTGCAGGGCTTGCTGTGGGAGGAGGGCCAACGAAAGGCGCTGGGCTTTTCCTGTCTAGCGCTCCCAAGACAGCGCCGACAGAGGGGGGAGAGAGTCCTCCCTCAGTTAGTCTCCAGATTCCCGCCCCGAGCACGGGTAGAAGGGGGCGCCATTATGGGTCCCGCTGGCCAGCAAGCACCGGAGGAGATCTGACCAGCTGAAGTAAATCAGTGGCCGCAGAAAGTACAGGGAGCAGCTGCAAAAGCTGACAGCTGCCCTGAGACAGAAACGGCTGCTGTAACTGTGAGTGGGCGGGTGCTTGGAGGGGGGATGATATACTCACCCAGACAGCTTCAACCAGCTTATGGCCACGCTGCATCATACCAGGCTACGACAGCGGGACGAGCAGGGGCAGTGGGGGACCCGGACCCAGGGTACAACCTCCAGGTGCTGGCTGTTGGCGAGAAGGGGTTAACAGTACATACTCTATGTCTGTGCCAATTGTGACACATATAGGGGAACAGGTAGCATCATGCTCCTGAACCCCACCTGAAAATGAGAAACAAAAGGGAGGAAAAAAAGCTAACTGAACAGCCCTTACTAGAAAATAATACAAAAAGACCAGATCTGGGGAGCTCCCAGACCTGTGTTTTGCCTCTTACTGACACTAGCTAAAACTGATGACCTTACTTCCAGTGGGCGGGTATATCCTGCCAGGGAGGAGCCGACTTTTTCCTAGTGTCAGCGCCTCCTAGTGGCAAGAGCATATACCCATCAGTATCGGTGTCCCCAATGAAGAGCGACCGAGAAATTTAAATTGTCAGTGAATGACAATCATTAGAAATCTTCATACATATGGTATATTTATAAATACAATAATACCTCAGCAATGGCCTCAGGTTACAATATCTTCAACATACAATGTTCTTTTCTGGACTATTGTAAGTTGAAACCAAACTCAACATACAATGTTACGGACAGTTAAGATCTGTGAAACATGTCAAAGGCCAGAAGAACTGACCAATCAGAATGGACATCTTACTAGAAAAACACCTGAATTACTGAAGTGCATACACTGACTGGTGTCTGGTAGCGCCACCCTACAGTACAGGGTGGTACTACATTTTCTGTACTATTCTTAACCTGTGCCAGGGTTAGCAGCTCCATGTTAATTTTTTGGGACACTGTGTACTGTACAGGACCCTGAAGAAGCTCATGTCCTCTACAAAGACAGTGATTACAGCTCCCAGCAGATCTTTCTTACTTTTATATGGAAGGACTTGCTTTATCTATATTAGGCTGGGTTCACACTACGTTTTGTCCCATACGGGAGCGCATACGGCAGGGGGGAGCTAAAAGCTCGCGCTCCCGTATGTCACCGTATGCGCTCCCGTATGTCATTCATTTCAATGAGCCGACCGGAGTGAAACGTTCGGTCCGGTCGGCTCATTTTTGCGCCGTATGCGCTTTTACAACCGGACCTAAAACTGTGGTCAACCACGGTTTTAGGTCCGGTTGTAAAAGCGCATACGGCGCAAAAATAAGCCGACCGGACCGAACGTTTCACTCCGGTCGGCTCATTGAAATGAATGACATACGGGAGCGCATACGGTCACATACGGGAGCGCGAGCTTTTAGCTCCCCCCTGCCGTATGCGCTCCCGTATGGGACAAAACGTAGTGTGAACCCAGCCTTAGGCTGGGTTCACATCACGTTTTTGCCATACTGTTTTCAATCCGTTTTTCTAAAGAAAACCGTATGGCAAAAAACGGATGGAACAGTATGGGAAAAAGTAAACCGTATGTGTTTTTAAACAGTATACTGTTTTTAAAAGTGCATACAGTTCCGTCCGTTTTTATAGAAAAAAAAACATACGTTTTTGAAAATACGTATACATATGCGTTTCCCATTGATGTCCATGTTAAAAAAAAAAACGTATGCGGTTGCAGTACGGTTTTTAAATCGGAGTCAAAACCGTGGTTGACCACGATTTTTTCTCCGGTTTAAAAACCGTACTGCAACTGCATACGTTTTTTTTTAACATGGACGTCAATGGGAAACGCACATATATACGGTTCCATATGGGAAAACGTATACGGTTTTTACTTTGCACATGCACATTTGCATCCTAAAGTCCCCACCCAAGACCCCTCCCAATAAAAATGGACAAAATTTTCAAAAACGTGTTTTTTTTTTCTATAAAAACTGACGGAACTGTATACACTTTTAAAAACAGTATACTGTTTAAAACGCATACAGTTTACTTTTTTCCATACTGTTCCATCCGTTTTTTTTGCCATACGGTTTTCTTTAGAAAAACGGATTGAAAACAGTATGGCAAAAACGTGATGTGAACCCAGCCTTAGGGTGCATTCACACCACGTTTTTGCAATACAGTTCCCGTATCAGGTTTTTGATGAAAAACTGATTCCTCAAAACCAGACTAAACTGTAACAAAACGTGTGTAAAAATTTCAACCTGTATACGTTTAAAAAACATATACGGTTTGAAAAATTATGTCCAGTTGCATCTGTTTTTTAAGAAAAAAAGTATATGTTTTTAACTTTTCACTCCATTTTGAATAAAGTTTCACTTGTTTGATTGAAATTCCAAGAAAAAAAAACTGTGCAAAGTCAAAAACAGTATGGTGAAAACCATATGGAACCGTATGCACATACGGTTCCGTACGGTTCCCATTGACTCCCATGTTTAAAAAAAAGTATACTGTTTAATACGGTTTTTAACCTGGACCAAAAAACGTGGTAGACTACGGTTTTGGGTACAGGTAAAAAAAAACAGACAAAACCGTATAAGACTCAAAACGGACTAAACAAGATGATGCGTTTGACATATGGTTTACAATGCATACGGTTTTCTATACGGTTCTGTGCGGTTTTTAGCTTGAAACCGTATACAGCAACTGTATAGCAAAAACGTGGTGTGCATGCACCCTTAGTTATCTACTTATTTTTCTTTAATCCTCACTTTTTCCTATTTTTGGATGACATTTTATGGGCTTCAGAACCATTTACCAGGCTTTCATACAGTTAAAGAGGTTATCCAGGGAAAAAACTTTTTTTTATATATCAACCGGCTCCAGAAAGTTAAACAGATTTGTAAATTACTTCTATTAAAAAATCTTATTCCTTTCAGTACCTATAAGCTTCTGAAGTTGAGTTGTTCTTTCCTGTCTAAGTGCTCTCTGATGACACCTGTCTCGGGAAATGCCCAGTTTAGAAGCAAATCCCCATAGCAAACCTTTTCTACTCTGTGCAGTTCCCGAGACAAGCAGAGATGTCAGCAGAGAGCACTGTTGCCAGACAGAAAACAACAACTAAACTTCAGCAGCTGATAATTATTGAAAGGATTAAGATTTTTTAATAGAAGTAATTTACAAATCTGTTTAACTTTCTGGCACCAGTTGATATATAAGAAAAAAAGTTTTTTTCCTGGAATACCCCTTTAAGGACTGAACATACAATGGTTTCAACATACAATGTTCGCCCTGGAACCAATTCATATTGTAACTTGAGGGACCATTGTATTGACATTTCTACAGTTTGTCTACAATGTAAAGCTGAAAATGCACTAATATGCCACCTGCAGGCCACACTTATAACTACAGCATGTGCCTTCTACCAATTGATTTAGATTTTCAGATTTCTGTTGAACCATAGCTGCAGTTTCAGTGCATGACATACAGATAACTTTATTTGTTTGTGTATTTTTAAGGTTCCCCATACTAGCACTTTGGACTAATGGTCATCTGTAAAATGTAGGCTTGATAAGCTGGCTACTAGTGTTTCTAGTGTAAAAGGTGACTGTCCCAATTTTAACAGCAGTATTTTCCAATCAGGGAGCTTCCAGCTGTTGCAAAACTACAACTCCCAGCAGCCTTCGGCTGTCCGGGCATGCTGGGAGTTATGGTTTTGCAACAGCTGGAGGCACCCTGGTTGGGAAACACTGCTCTACAGCAATGTAAAGAAGATGTTATACCTCTTACCATACGGCCTTGGTAGCTAGGAGGCTGCCTTCATATAAATGTATTAAAACTATTTACGATGAGAGTTTTCTCTTACTTTTTGCTTCACGTGACCACTGCAATGGTGACTTGTCCCATGCAGGAAGCAGAATGGGTCCTGAATACACCTGGAAGACACAGACCGTGGGACGTACCAAAGCCGTTCCTTGGGTGGGCAGATAATCAGTTATGCAAATGGCTGTTCCACTGCCACCTGCAGCACTTTACGGCCCAGACTAGCATCAGTCGATGCGAAGGTATGAACCCAGTAGAATCTCGAGAAAGTGTGCAAGGACGACCAAGCAGCTGCCTTGCAAATCTGCAAAGTCGCGGCCTTGTTCTGGAGAGCCCAGGATGCCCCAACAGAACGGGTAGAATGAGCCACAACCCTGAAGGGAGGAACCTTCCCCCTACAGCGATAGACTTCCGAAATGGCAGACCGGATCCACGGAGAAATGGTGGCCTTGGAAGCAGGTTGTCCCTTGCGACGACCTTCCGTAAGGACGAAAAAGGAATCACACTGACGAAACAAAGAAGTGATAGAGAGGTAAGACCTAACAGCCCGAACCACATCCAGTTTGTGGAGTAAATGCTCCTTAGGATGAGAAGGAGGGGGACAAAAGGACGGAAGAACAATGTCCTCATTGAGATGAAAGGCCGAAACAACCTTAGGCAAAAAGGAAGGATCTGGCCGGAAGACAACCTTGTCCTGATGAAGCTCCAGAAACGGAGAACGGCAGGAGAGAGCTGCCAATTTAGACACTTTCCGGATGGAGGTGATAGCAACAAGAAACGCCTCTTTCCAAGAAAGGAGGCGCAGGGACACCTCCTTAAGGGGTTCAAAAGGTTCACCTTGGAGGGGTCCAGAACCAGATTCAAGTCCCAAGGGGGAGAAGGTGACCGATAAGGAGGGACAGCATGCGCCACTCCTTGAAGAAAGGTCCAGACATGAGAATTGGAAGCCAGAGGACACTGGAAAAGAATAGAAAGAGCCGAAACCTGACCCTTAAGGGAACTGAGAGACAAACCCAGTTCCAAACCCGACTGCAAGAAAGAGAGAAGACGGGGAACAGAAAAAGTAACAGGAGACAAAACCTGAGCTTCACACCAACGAAAATAAGACCGCCAAGTACAGTGGTAAATTTTTGCCGAGGAGGGCTTACGAGCCCTGAGCATGACTTAGGAAGAGAAACCGCGGGCTCTCAAAACCATGGTCTCAACCACCACGCTGTCAAATGCAGCGACTGTAAATTGGGGTGGCAAAGAGGACCCTGAGAATCGCGCGCGCGGCGCTGATTGGAGGGCGGTTCGCGCATCCAGTAAGCCCCGGCGGCCCTGTGGGCGGAGCTATAGCGCCCCGGCCGCCGTGAAGAATAGTAATGGAGCCCGCTCCTTGCCCCGGGCGCACATGTGAGTCACGTCTGCGCCCGCGGGGAAGTGAGCGGCGATACACATGTCCGCCGGCTCCGTGCGCCGAACAGTACAAACGCAGCGGCTGTCAGCTGCATAGTAAGCGCTGCGGCTGACAGCCGCATAGTATAAAAACACACACGTACTTAGTAATAAAGTTTCCCCTTCCTTCCCAAAATGCCATTGCTCGCCCCTGCTTTGAATAAAAGATAGAGCCCCAACACAGGCCAGCCCCTTTGACCTGAAAGGTGTCCAAAAAATGAGGGTCTCCAGAGGTTGCAAGTCAGCACCTAAGGGAGAAAATATATAATCACCTCAATCAGAAGAACTTATCTAATGGAGTCTTCTGCAAGGTTTTCAGTCAGCTTCTGTTACCTGCATCACGCCGAGCTACCATGTGCGAGCGAGGCGAGCAGGGAAAAGGGGGACCTGGACCCATGAGGTACAACCCCAGGCGATGACCGTTGGCGAGAGGGGGTTAACAGCGCATATACGCAATGTCTGTGCCCCCTCAATGGCAATGGGGAAACAGTGAGCCGCAGTTCCTGAGTCCCCACCTGAAAACGTGAAAGAAAAAGGAATAAAAAACTAACACATCCCTAACTAGGAAAATAATAAAACATAAGACCTGGTCTGGAGAAATCCAGACCATGTCCACCTCCTTCAGACACCAAGCTTAAACTGATTAGCTCAGGGCCTGGAGGTGGTATATCCTGCTGGGAGGAGCCGACTTTTTTTGTTGCCATAGTGTCATACCTCCTAGAGACAGCAGCATACACCCACGGTCTGTGTCCCCGATAGAGAAATGAGGTTTATAAATATGAATTAATATCACAGATCTGCAAGATATATGTGTAAATGTTGGATGCAGAACAACAGGAAAACAACTTTTTAATACCAAAATTGTTATAAAGCGTGGGGCATTATACTCTTTGATTGAGGAGGTATATTGGAAATCTGA
The DNA here is from genome assembly GCF_029499605.1 of Hyla sarda. Classification (NCBI taxonomy): domain Eukaryota; kingdom Metazoa; phylum Chordata; class Amphibia; order Anura; family Hylidae; genus Hyla; species Hyla sarda. The sequence continues at coordinate 22,495,376 of NC_079197.1, forward strand.
ATGCCAACAGACTCCTCTAGAGGGAGCACTGAAGCTCACCGCCTGTGGAGTTATTATTGAGTTCTCTGCAACCTGTATTTATCCATATGCAGTTTTTCCTAGTCGGTTCCACCAATCCAGAATATGAAAGGGCTTTAGCTGTACACAGTGGATCGTCAATAAAAAAAACTCTTTAGGGGAACTGGAGTGTGGCCCGAACCTCGAGGTAAAAAAACTCTTTATGGGGAACTGAAGTGTGGCCCGATCCTCGAGGTAGGTTTTGGAGGTCGGACCACTACCAATCATAAAACAACTGCATCACTATGATATGGAAATACCCTTTTAAAGGGGTACTCCGCTGAAAAACTTCTTATCCCCTAGCCAAAGGATAGGGGTGAGATGTCTGATCGTCGGGGTCCCACTGCTGGGGACCCTAGTGATCTCTGGCCCGGCAGCGTCGTTGTCCCGAACACGGAAGATTGAAGCTTTCGCGTTTGTGACATCATGCCACGCCCCCTCCATTCACATCCATAGGAGGGGGTGTGACGGCTAGTACGTAGCAGTCACGCCTCCTCCCATAGACATGAATGGAGGGGTCGTGCCGGCTGTAGTCAATATCGCCAGTCATCCGGCACAGAGCGGAGTTCGCACTGAGCACAGATGACTGGTGTGCTGTGCGACCAGACATCTTATTCCCTTAAGATATTTTTCAGTGTAGTACCCCTTTAAATGTAACCTGTCATCACTTTTATGCTGTCTGAGCCACAAGTCATCAGGGTGGTCCCTGGCTGCTTCTCCCTGCCCCACCAGCCTTGAATGATTTGATTTATCCCTGTTTGGTTATAGGAAGAGATCTATCAATCAAAGTTGGTAGGGCAGGGAAAGATATGCACCTATTATGAAAAGATATGCACCTTTTTCTGTGTTGTGGACCCACTTTTGGTAGAAAATACTTGCTTAAATACTACATGTGAACCCAGTAAGTTATCATTTAGAAACCTGTTTCTTAGGCCCAGTCACTCTACATAATTTCCATGAAGAAATTCTGTTAGCAAGCAGAATCCTGTTGATCCTAATGAGATTCTGCTGCTCAGTCCACACACGGTTTCCCAACCAGTGTGCCTCCAGCAGTGTGCCAAAGGCTGTCCGGGCATGCTGGGAGTTGTAGTTTTGAAACAGCTGGAGGCACACTGGTTGGGAAACACTGGTCCACACTATAGAAAGCAGAACTTTCAATATGGAATTAGATTCTGCAGGGAAAACTGAACTTCATATGCAAAACTAGATTTAAAGAGGTACTACACAGGAAAACATTTTTTTTAAATCAACTAGTGCCAGAAAGTTAAACAGATTTGTAAATTACTTCTATTAAAAAAAATCTTAATCCTTCCAGTACTTATCAGCTGCTGTATGATCCACAGAAAGTTATTCTCTTTTTGAATTTTCTTTCTGCCTGACCACAGTGCTCTCTGCTGACACCTCTGTCCATTTTAGGAACTGTCCAGAGTAGGAGCAAATTCCCATAGAAAACCTACTCTGTTCTGGACAATTCCTAAAATGGACAGAGGTGTCAGCAGAGAGCACTGTGGTCAGACAGAAAGAAAATTCAAAAAGAAAAGAACTTCCTGTGGATCATAACAGCAGTACTGGAAGGATTAAGATACAAATATGTTTAACTTTCTGGCACCAGTTGATTAAAAAAATTCCAGTGGACTACCCCTTTAACAGCGGCAGCGCCACCAACCCGGAAGGTATATAGTGCAAAGAAGAAAATATTCCAGTTTCTTGGGTGCGGTATAAAAGGAACTTTTATTGCTTCATCCAACAAGTGATAAAAGCTACAGGACAGGTAACGCTGAAGTGTTTTGGGTCTACTGGACCCTTATTCTTGGCTTTTATGCGAAGACTAAGGGTGCAGCCGACCCGAAACCCCTCAGTGTTACCTGTCCTGTACCTTTTACCACTTGTTGGATGAAGCAATAAAAGTTACTTTTATACCACACCCAAGAAACTGGAATATTTTCTTCTTTGGAAAATTTAACTTGTTCAATCTTGTGATGGAATCTGAGCATCCCTACCCCCATTATGGGCTGGAGCTCTGAGCACTGCCAGCAAGCAGGCACTACTTGTCTCTGGTGCTGTCACACATTTCTGCAGGACTTTGCCCAACCCCTGCAGGCATGGACTACCATGGTCCTAACCCGTGGGAACTGACAAATTCAAAGAATTTACCTTGCATTGAGGGGGAATGACGTCAAGAGGGGGCGGGGTCGACCCCTGCAGCATGCACACAGGGTGCGGAACTAAATGTTCTGAACGCTGGCCAGTGGAGTACCCCTTTAAACTCACCATTCAATCTGAAAACCATCTTAATTCCATCTTGTGTTTACAAGATAGACTGGCAGAACAGTGAGGAATCAGTTACATGCCATCCATACAAGTCTTTGGAGAGATGATGGGTTTTTTGGGGGGGAGAAAGCCGGAAGCCAACAGGGAGACTGCAGAGAGAGTACACACTGCTGTATTAGATCTCATCTCAGTGCTGGATACACAGCTTGTAAAATTTCCCAAAATTGTAGAAAGATTTATAAAATCCTGAAAAAAATCTTGTGTCGAATTCATAGCTTACACTGCTGAGTACTGCTCTATAATATCCTCTGAGGGTTTTCTATAAAGATATAGGGGGAGATTTATTAAAACCTGTGTAGTGGAAAAGCTGACCAGTTGCCCATAGAAACCAATCAGATTGATTATTTCCCTTTGAAAAAAAGCCTCTGAAAAATAAAAGAAGCAATCAGATTGGTTGCTATGGGCAATAGGTCAACTTTTCCTCTACACAGGTTTTGAAAAATCTCCCCCATATAGGAGACATCATAGAGGCTTGTCTCCAAAACAACAAAAAAGCATAAAATTAGTCAATTTTGGTGCAAATTGCAGAATAAAAAAAGATCTGACAGTAACATGTGTTGCAAGAATTATACCAATAAAAAGTACAGCTTTTCCCGCAAAAAATAAGCCCTCACTCAATGGCGTCGGACAAAAAATTAAAAAGTTACGACTGTCGGAAAATTATAACACAAAAAAAGGAAAAAAAGAATTTTGCTCAGAAAAGGAAAAAGAACATAAATAGCTACATAAAATGGGTATCACCATAATTGTGCCGACCCACAGACTAAATATAACATCACTTATACCGCACAGTGAACACCATTGAAAAAAATTTTTTTGAAAAACCGCCAGAAATTTTCCAGTTTTTCACAAAAAAATGCTGCATGTGACAATAAAAATGCACCACTTATGTGTACAATATGTCACGGAAAACAGTCTCAGAATCTCTCCCCTCAGAAAAAGCAATCTAAAGTTATTACCATTCAAAGACACACATGTCAAATAAAAAAAAAAGAGCCTGGTCATTAAAGAGTAGCTCCCACCATGTATATATTTAATTTTTCGGTCCCTACTTATTGCTAATCTATCCCTAACACCCTTCCTGCCTTTTAAAAAAAAAAAAATTCCTACCTTCTAAACAGCTATTCTCATGCTGCTCTCTCTTGGTGAGCAGGAAGCAGTCTTCCCCAGCAGGAGCCACGTCACTGATGCCTGCTGGGCGCCGACTTCCGCCCTCACCTCATCTATGCTGCGCTCCTGTTGGGAGCACGCATAGATCAGGGGCCAATAGCATGGCAGGCTGCCTCGGGGTATCCTTGTCCCTGTTTAGCAGTTCATGTGCTACCCAGGGAGGAGGAGTATAGGAGCATCGCCGACCTGCCGTTGTGACACACATAACAGGGACTACAACTCCCAGCATGTGTCATTCAGGAGTCCCCCCCCCCCCTTCACACATAGAAATAATCCCCAGCCCGTGCACTTTGTCATCCTCCCGTTCCATTCAGTGAACACAGGCAGAGCTCAGGGAGGAGATGAGGGAGACGTGTACGTCCTCTCTCCCCTGCTCTGTGTTCTTTCTCCCGTGCAGATCTGTGTGCTCCGAAGGCAGAGCAGGGGGAGGAGAGCTGAGTGAGGCGTGTACCTCCTGTTTCCCACTGCTCTGCCTTCGCTCTGCCCTCCCACCCAGCTCTAGCTTTGAAAATCCCTGCCGGGGGCGGGGATGGGCTGCATGCGAGGCCAGTGAACCAATGCGCGCAGCCTCGGCATTCACAGCGCTCGCTCCCGCCTGTCTGATTGACAGGCAGGGAGCGAGCGCAGGCTGACTGAATTAGGACCGATTGCTCGGCCGGGATCGGTCCGAATTCAGCTGTGACGTCACAGCAGGCTGCAGCCGGCCACTAGGAGGGAGACCCCTAGTGACCGGATTTCAAATAGAAAATACAATATTTTAAACACAAAAAAAAATTATTGATGTATATTAGAGATATGTTTTAGTACGTAAGTATTACAACATATAAAAAAAAAGTTAATGACTTTAAAGGTAAAAAATGGGTCTGTTCTAAAGGGGTTAAAACACCCCCCTTTTCCCATTTTTCAAAAAATGAGTTTAAAGGAGCTATCTCAAGGAAAAAAACGTATCCCCTGTCCACAGTTTTTGATCGCTGCGGCCCACGCGATCTTCTGGAGCCCCCCTGAAGCAGTACGTCTTGACCCCCAAACTCCTCTCCCATAGAGATATATGGAGGGGGCCAGGTGGCCCCTTCTTCGGGTGGGGATCGCGCTAGGACCAGGCAGAAATTGCCGGTCCCTATAGACGGCAACGTATTCTGAGCTGTATTTCACCAAAATAATGGCCAAGTTTATTCTTTGGCAGAAGAATTTCAGTGGCGGAGTGCCACCGCTAAAATTACATAGTGTGCAATGCGCATCAGAATCCTATTGACAGCAAGGCGATTCTGCTGCATTAGAATTTCCGAGCGTCATTATGAAAAAATCTGTTTCCCTGTAGGAAAAAAGTAAGCTTTTGCGAAACTACAACTACCAGCATGGCCGGAGTTGTAGTTTTGCAACATCTGGAGGTCTGCAATTTGAAGACCACTACCCTATAACCTCCTATACAGTGCCATGTGATTTGTTGTACTATATTTTACATGACTTTTTGGGAATCACAAGCGCCATTTGCTGTAAAAACATTCAGCAGAAAAATTCAGCTATGAAATTTTGTTGCAACAGAGTCCCGCTGTTTTTAATGGGATTCTGCTTCGCCATGCGCATGGTGGAATTTCCGTGGTGGAAGCATCTGCCACGGAAATTTCAATTCCAGCCTCTGCAGAAAGAATTGCGTCAATTCTTTCTTTGGAATCCACTCGGAAATACATTGCCATCTATGGAGCAATCCTAATGCTGGCATATTCTTCTAGCACACGATGGGGACTATAAAATTGTGTAAAAAAAAGTTTACAAAAAAAGTTACGTTTTTTAACCCCTTCCCTAATAAAAGTTTGAATCACCCCCCCTTTTCCCATTTAGAAAAAAAAAATATATATATATATATATATATATATATATATATATCTGGTATTGCCGCGTGCGTAAATGTCCAAACTATAAAAAATTACCGTATTTTTCGCCCTATAGGACGCACCGGCGTATAAGACGCACCCAATTTATAGGTGCAACATCTAAAAAAATAAAGATTTTGAACCCAATAGCGGTCTTCATCCTGCGGACCTCCAGATGTTGCAAAACTACAACTCCCAGCATGCCCGGACAGCCGTTGGCTGTCCGGGCATGCTGGGAGTTGTAGTTTTGCAACATCTGGAGGTTCGCAGATTGAAGACCACTGCATAGGAGGTAATACTCACGTGTCCCCGCCGCTCCGGACCCGTCACTGCTGCCCTGGATGTCGTTCCATCCCTTCTGCCGTGTCCCCGTCACTCCGGAACGTCTCTGCTGCCGGCCGGGTATCCTCGCTCTCCGTCGCCGTCATTACGCACGCCGACGCACGTACGCGACGACGAGGAAGGAGAGCGCCAGCCATACAGGGGATCCCTGAACGGAGAAGACACCGAGGAGGCAGGTAAGGTCCCTCCCGGTGTCCTGTAAGCACTAACCCGGCTATTCAGTTCGGCTGTTCGGGACCGCCGCGGTGAAATCGCGGCGGTCCCGAACAGCCCGGTTAGTGTCACTTTCCCTTCAGACGCGGCGGTCAGCTTTGATCACCGCGTCTGAAGGGTTAATTCAGGGCCTCACTGCGATTGATGTCCTGTATTAGCCGCGGGTCTCGGCCGTTGATGGCCGCAGGGACCGCCGCGATAGGGGTGTATTCGCCGTATAAGACGCACCGACTTTTTCCCCCCAGTTTTGGGGAAGAAAAAGTGCGTCTTATACGTCGAAAAATACGGTAGTACCGATAAAAACTACAGATAATGGCTCAAAAAATGAGCACTCACACATCCCCATATATATACGGAAAATTAAAAGTTATAGGGGTCGGCAGAGGCCATTTTTAAAAATGCTAATTTTCAGACAAAAAGTTATAATTTTTAAAAACAAAATCAAACCTATATAAGTTGGATATCACTTTAATCGTATGGACCTACAGAATAAATATAAGGTTTCAGTTATACCAAAAAGTACACTGCGTGGAACCGAAAGCCCGAAAAGTTACAAAATGGCATTTTTTTTTCAATTTTGCCCCGCAAATAAGGCTGGGTCCACACTACGTTTTGTCCCATACGGGAGCGCATACGGCAGGAGGGAGCTAAAAGCTCGCGCTCCCGTATGTAACCGTATGCGCTCCCGTATGTCATTCATTTCAATGAGCCGACCGGAGTGAAACGTTCGGTCCGGTCGGCTCATTTTTGCGCCGTATGCGCTTTTACAACCAGACCTAAAACCGTGGTCAACCACGGTTTTAGGTCCGGTTGTAAAAGCGCATACGGCACAAAAATGAGCCGACCGGACCGAACGTTTCACTCCGGTCGGCTCATTAAAATGAATGACATACGGGAGCGCATACGGTTACATACGGGAGCGCGAGCTTTTAGCTCCCCCCTGCCGTATGCGCTCCCGTATGGGACAAAACGTAGTGTGGACCCAGCCTAATTAAGTTTTTTGGTTCGCCATAGATATTGTGGTGAAATGATTGATGTCATTACAAAGTTAAATTGGTGGTGCAGAAAACAAGCCCTCATGTGGGTGGAAAATTGAAAGCGTTATGATTTTAAGAAGGTGATGAGGAAAAAACAAAAGTGCAAAAATAAAAAATGTCTCAGTCTTCAATGGGTTAAACTGTGGTGTGAACGCACCCTAAATTATATTATTTCTGATTTACTTCTTTTTTTCACTAATATTTGGCTGCCCCCCCCCCTCACATCTCCCGCCCAGTTCTCTCCCCTCACACACACGACGCGCAGACTTCTCCTTCATTTGAACTTTCCCGCTCGCTTCCCGCCTTTTTTTTTTCTTCTTTCCTCCTCTCCACAGAGAGATCACGTGGTAGGCTCGAAATCTCGGTCATGTGACCACGACGTCATCAAGGTCCTTCTGGGAGGGGGATGGGAACCAGCCACTACCGTTTCCAAACGCCCGGTATCCGGGTATGATGGCGGCTGTAGAACAGTGCTCGCTCTCGGCTCAATGGCGCCCGGTTTTCCTCACGCACGTGGAGTACCCAGCAGGTAAAATGACGTCCTTCACCGGCATTGACGCCCCGCGGACGGCCGATTGAGATTGGCTAGAAGAAAGATTTAATGGCGATATTGTGATCCCTTCACGGGACTGTCTGGGCTCTGCGCGTGCGCAGTGTGCCTGCGTCTGAAGCCGTATGGGCGGGTGCGCATGCGCGGCGCATTTTCTGTCTGTACCTGATGGTGTGTGGACTGTCATGGAGGGGGGGGAATAATGTCCTGTGGCCCATATACCAGTGTGCCTCCAGCTGTTGCAAAACTACAACTCCCAGCATGCCCGGAAGGGTATGCTGGGAGTTGTTGTTTTGCAACAGCTGGAGGAACCCTGGTTGGGAAACACTTCTCTGTAGTAAACGTCTTCTGCTCAGACATGTATGAATTGTGTTCAGTTTATATGTGCATTATTTATTAAATTATTATTATTGTTACCATGATTGCACCCCATTTGGATACAGCAGTTTGGGTATGCTGGGATTTGTAGTTTTGCAACAGCTGGAGGCACCCTGGTTGGGAAACACTGGTCTATAAGACTTGTCGCAAACAAAAACTACTGTATAAGTCACCTGACCCCCTAATTGGCGATAAGAAATGGCGCACATCTTTTATGAAGTTGTATGTGTAGTTTTAGCCCAATTAGGGGGTTGTGGTCATCCCTTCTCAATGGCTTTTGGGTCCCCCCTTTACTCTGACCATCTTGGGGGGGGCCCCTCTTTACCATTGACTGGCCCTTCTGTCTATAAAACCCAAAGCCGCTCATATGTTGGTGTTATATATTAACCCCTTTCCTTCTGGTTTAAGGGGATGTCCAATCTTGCACTGCGGGGATGTAAAAAAATAAACTAAAAATTAAAATAATGATTAAAAAATAATAATAAAAAAAATCACATTGTAAATAATTGTGGTTCAAAGTGTTGCTGAAAAAAACAACTTTTGATAGGTCACAGGGCAGTGGGTCTGCAAATTGTGGACCTCCCGCTGTTGCAAAACTGGGCATGCTGGGAGTTGTAGTTTTGCAACAGCTGGGGGTCCAGTTTGGAGACCTAGGCTCTAGGATTGTGACAAGGATAGAAGTGCACGATTGCTCTGTCTATAAAGGGGTCCTCCACTGGCCAGTGTTCGGAGGGAAAGGTTCCGAACCCTGCTTTCGCGCTGCGGGGGTCGGCCACACCAATTGTGACATCATGGCCACGCCTCCTAAATGCAAGTCTTTGGGAGGGGGCGTGACTGCCATCATGCCCCCTCCCATTGACTTGCATTTAGGGGGCGTGTCCATGATGTCACAATGGGCGTGACCGACCCCCGCAGCGCGAAAACGGTATTCGGAACATTTCCCTCCGAACACTGGCCAGTGGAGGACCCCTTTAAGAGAAGGATCCCATAGACTTGCATTATGAGAATGTCTCAGTCATATGACGCTGAGCCGGGAGCGAACTTGCTAAGCGCCCACTTCTTCTGGCTCGTTCCTGTGACTGGTCGGGGTCTGAATACTCAGACCCCGACCAATCACAAAACTAAACTTTTTTTTTTTATGTCTCTACAACAAGGTTTATATATAAATATATATTACAGTGCCCATTTAAATGATGGTAGTGTTTCGTGTATATGGCTGCTGTGCAGACTGATGGGTTGCTATGGTTACGAGACTATAATCTGATAAATTCCTCCCAATGTTGTAATGCCAGCCAGCATCATGTCTTGTGTGGTGGATCAGCTATAGTCCTGCTAGCTGCATGGACACATTGGCCTTTCCACTGCAGAGATCTGGGGGTCCTGGGCAGCTGGTGTCCCTGGTTTGGATTTGTATACCCTCTGAATACCCCTACTATACAGTGGTCCCTCAGCATACGATGGTAATCCGTTCCAAATGGACCATCGTTTGTTGAAACCATCGTATGTTGAGGGATCCGTGCAATGTAATGTATAGGACAGTGGTCTACAACCTGCGGACCTCCAGATGTTGCAAAACTACAACACTCAGCATGCCCGGACAGCCAACGGCTGTCCGGGCATGCTGGGAGTTGTAGTTTTGCAACATCTGGAGGTCCGCAGGTTGAAGACCACTGGTATTGGAAGTTGTACTCGCCTGTCCCCGCCGCTCCGGACCGTCACCGCTTCCCTGGATGTCGCTGTCGCCGCGTCCCCGGGGTGTCCCCGACGCTCCGGCAAGGCCTCTGCTTCCCCGGCATCCTCGCTCTCCGTCGCCGCCATCACGTCGCTACGCACGCCGCTCTTACTGGATGACAGGACGGCGTGCGCAGCGACGTGATGACGAAGATGGAGAGCGCCGGCGATGCAGGGGATCCCGAAGAGGATGCGCCGGAGCCCCGAGGACAGGTAAGTGATCGTCAGCGGACCACACGGGGCACCGTAAACGGCTATCCGGGGGCAGCTGAAGCAGTCTGCGCTGCCGGATAGCCGTTTATGCGATGGCCCCGACATACAAAAGCATCGTATGTTGATGCTGCCTTCAACATGCGATGGCCTCTGAGAGTGATCGTATGTTGAAATGATCGTATGTCGGGGCCATCGTAGGTCGGGGGGTCACTGTACATGATAGAATAGAATGCAGATGGAGGGATGCAGGATCCACCTACACACTTTTTTTGTGACTTTGGACATGCATAGTAGCTGTGTACAGAAAACGGTAGTAGCGTGCATGTTCTCCCCCCATTCACTGTTTATGGGACTTGTAAACGTAGCTCAGCACTCGATAATCTTCAGACCTCCCCTAGAGAATGAATGGAGTGATGTCCATGCATGTGTCCGAGGGACAACTGACCTCTGTTCTAGGGATCAATACTTCAATAGGACCCAAATTGGGGAGCAACTCTTCTCCTGCCCTCTGGATACGGGACAACTTTAATCACTGAATAAAACCCTTTAACAAGGTCACCTTTTTAGGGCTGGTGTTCAGCTTGGACCTTCAGCTCGCCACATAACCAGGTAAGGCTGCATTCACACCACGTTTTTGCAATACAGTTCCCGTATCAGGTTTTTGATGAAAAACAGATTCCTCAAAACCAGACTAAACTGTATCAAAAAGTGTGGACAAATTTTAACCCATATACGGTTGAAAACCGTGAAAACCGTATATGGTTTGAAAAATGATGTCCAGTTGCATCTGTTTTTTTTGTTAAAGAAAAAACTATGTTTTTAACTTTTCACTCTATTTTGAATAAAGTTTCACTTGTTTGATTGAAATTCCAAGAAAAAAAACTGTGCAAAGTCCAAAACCGGATGGTGAAAACCGGATGGAACCGTATGCACATACAGTTCTGTACGGTTCCCATTGACTCCCATGTTAAAAAAACGTATACGGTTTAATACAGTTTTTCACCCAGACCAAAAAAACGTGGTAGACTACAGTTTTGGGTACGGGTAAAAAAACGGACAAAACCGTATAAGACGCAAAACGGACAAAACGGATGATGCATTTGACATACGGTTTACAATGTTAAGTCAATGCATACGGTTTTCTATACAGTTCCATACGGTTTTTAACTTAAAGGGGTATTCCAGGAAAAAACTTTTTTATATATATCAACTGGCTCCAGAAAGTTAAACAGATCTGTAAATTACTTCTATTAAAAAATCTTAATCCTTTCAGTACTTATGAGCTTCTGAAGTTAAGGTTGTTCTTTTCTGTCTAAGTAATCTCTGATGACACGTGTCTCGGGAAACCCCCAGTTTAGAAGCAAATTCCCATAGCAAACCTCTTCTAAACTGGGCGGTTCCCGAGACACGTGTCATCAGAGAGGACTTAGACAGAAAAGAACAACCTTAACTTCAGAAGCTCATAAGTACTGAAAGGATTAAGATTTTTTAATAGAAGTAATTTACAAATCTGTTTAACTTTGTGGAGCCAGTTGATATATATATATAAAAAAAGTTTTTTCCTGGATAACCCCCTTTAAAACCGTATACGGGAACAGTATAGCAAAAACGTGGTGTGTTTGGACCCTAAGCAAAACTTTACTAAAACTACTCGAATTATGTAGATTACAAAGAAGATGAAGTGGTGAATCAGAATCGCGCTCCAAAAAGTTTTATAATCTGGTAACCATAGCAACCACTTCAGCTAGATACACGCAACGCTACCATGGTTTAAATAGGCAGTGTGATAAAGAATTATTTTTTATATGTCGTGGTGACATGAGATGTTTTGATCCGTGTGTTCAGTCCCCGACCAATCGCAAGAACGAGCCTGGAGGAGTGTGCACTAAGAGCGTTCCATCCCGGCATTGTGTCACATGACTGAGATGGTCTCAGAAAACAAGTCCATGCTCTCCTCTCTCTGCTCGTTGTCGCAAGCCCTCAAACCTTTGGCTGTTTGGGCATGCTGGGAGTTGGAGTTAAACTGAACATGAACTGGCTTCCTATAGAAGTGATTCTAGAATAGGAAATCCAAGCAAAATTGGTCACAGCACAAAAAGCAGCAGACTCCAATGTGTAAAGAAAGCCGTGGTCTTTTATTGGTTACCAGCAGTGCAACGTTTCGGCTATAGGTTATCCTTTGTCAAGCCTTACCTATAGCCGAAGCGTTTCACTGCTGGTAACCAATTAAAGATCATAGCGGTGTCCATCCGGGTACAGCAGCTACAATGAGGGATACTAGAACATCATAGGGTTTATCGCATCGACTGGGACCTCTGTGTTGTAATATCTCCTAGGCTAGGACAGTGTAATCCTCATCCTGCTACAACTTGGTGGCTCCTCTTTGAATGGACTCTCATCCTTAGTACACTCTGGATTTACAGATCAGGGTTTTTGGTCCTTGGGTGCTCAGACTTGGGACATTTTCGTTACTTGTATCCATATACAGTGGTCCCTCAAGTTACAATATTAATTGGTTCCAGGACGACCATTGTATGTTGAAACCATTGTATGTTGAGACCAGATCTCTATGGAAACCTGGTAATTGGTTCTAAAGGCACCAAAATGTCATCCATAAATAGGAAAAAGTGAGGATTAAAGAAAAATAAGTAGATAACTAACATAGATAAAGCAAATCCTTACATATAAAAGTAAGAAAGATCTGCTGGGAGCTGTAATCACTGTCTATGTCAGTGTTTCCCAAGCAGGGAGCCTCCAGCTGTTGCAAAACTACAACTCCCAGCATGCCCGGACAGTTTTGCAACAGCTGAGGCCACCTTGATTGGAAAACACTGGTCTATGTAGCGGACAGGAGCTTCTTCAGGGTCCTGTACAGTACACAGTGTCCTAAAAAGTAATGGAGTCGCCCTCACCTGGTGTCCAAAGGAGCAGCTAACCCTGGTACAGGTAAAGTGTACAGAACATGTAATACCTCCCTGTACTGTAGGGGGCGCTACCAGACTCCAGTCAGTGCATACGCTTCAGTAATACAGGGGTTTTAACAGTGAATGCCCATTCTGATTGGCCGATTCTTCCAGCCATTGACAGGTATCACAGATCTGGACTGTCTGTACATTGTATGTTGAGTCTGGTTTCAACTTACGATGGTCCAGAAAAGACCATTGTATGTTGAGACCATTGCTAGTTGAGGGATCACTGTATGGCCATTCCCACAGGTCTCATTATTTTTGTGTGGACCATCTCTTGTCTCATCAAGCAACTAGTGGTTGGGATATTATCGTGCCACACCCATAAACATATTTCATGGCCATTATTGTCCTCTTATTTTTCTATCCAATATATGATTGTTATTGTTGACATCTGTTGTTGTACCTTTTTACACATTGGGGGATATTTATCAAAGTTGTCCATGTCCCGCATCAATATAGACCAAACTTCAGAGGGTTAGTCTGGTCTATTGTGCACCTAATTTATCAAATGGCGCACGGCTCTTGATAAATTCTATGCACAGACTTCATGATCTATGCTTTAGTCTATATTTAAACCTGCTCCAACATGGTCTGACATTTCGGCGTACTTTCAGCCTATGCGACTTGTCGCTGAAAAGTCGCTCTTGATAAATTCAGCACCAATGCATTTTTCAATGCATTTCAGTCTAAAATAGACTAGAATGCATCATGTTCTAAAAATCCTCTAGAGCAAAAGTCGCAGAAAAGTTGCACATATTTAGACTGCGACTTTCTGTGCGACAAATTTAGACAGGAAAAACCAGTCTAAATCCTTTGATAAATCTCCCCCATTGTCTGTCTGTTTTAATCCTGGACCAAAAACAACCTCTTTCTTATTCTTTGTGACTGACTGACCATCTTTGACCCACTGACGCTGTGCCTACTTCTCCTAATTGTACATCTAACATCTTGTATTAACCCTGTACTGTGCCCACTAATTGTCATCTAACACCTATGTGTTTACAAATTTCGTTATCTAATATCTTCAATGTGTTTGTTACATTCCATTTTCCTCCCCTTGTTCCCTGATGAGCCCCATAAATTATCGGGTGAAACGCGTTGGTTAGAGAGGCTAGCTCATAGATTATCAACTCTGTTAGTTTTGTTCCTCTTCCCCTATCCACACTTAGTTTAGGAGTTTCCATCCTAGATAGGTAGGAACTCTAATGTAGAAATTCCCCTGTATCCTATTCCCCCATCCTTCTTTGTCTATTATATGTATGTATTGTAATTTGGGCACTTTATTTCCTAGTAAATATTATTTTCTATAATCTTGCTAACTACAATACAGTGATACCTCAACTTACAATGGCCTCAACATACAATAGTTTCAACATACAATGGTCTTTTCTGGACCATCGTAACTTGAAACCAGACTCAACATACAATGTACAGACAGTCCAGATCTGTGATACGTGTCAATGGCCGGAAGAACCGACCAAACAGAATGGACATTTCACTGGTAAAACACCTGTATTACTGAAGTGTATGCACTGACTGGTGTCTGGTAGCGCCCCCTACAATACAGAGAGGTATTACATGTTCTGTACACTTTACCTGTACCAGGGTTACCTGCTCCTTTGGACACCAGGTGAGGGCGGCTCCATTTGACTTTGCGTGTACTGTACAGGACCCTGAAGAAGCTGCCGTCCTCTACATAGACCATTGTTTCCCAACCAGGGCGCCTCCAGCTGTTGCAAAACTACAACTCCCAGCATGCCCGGACAGCCTTTGGCTGTCCGGGCATGCTGGGAGTTGTAGTTTTGCAACAGCTGGAGGCTCCCTGCTTGGAAAACACTGACATAGACAGTGATTTACAGCTCCCAGCAGATCTTTCTTACTTTTATATGTAAGGATTTGCTTTATCTATATTAGTTATCTACTTATTTTTCTTTAATCCTATTTTTGGATGACAGTTTGGTGCCTTTAGAACCAATTACCAGGTTTCCATAGAGTTCTGGTCTCAACATACAATGGTTTCAACATAAAATGGTCGTTCTGGAACCGATTAATATTGTAACTTGAGGGACCACTGTATACTCAATTATATACACCAAAGGGCCCTATTTCATCATTCTGGTCTTGGGGTACCAGTTATCCATTATCTACTTAAGTGTTCCTCCTTTCTTTTCACATTGGAGGCCGCTGCTTTTTGTGCTGTGACCAATTTTGCTTGGATGTCGATATTTTGGACTGGTTATCCAGACGATCACCTGCAAAGCAGCCGGGACCAGGTGCGGTCCTCCACTTTCTCTACCTATAATAGGAAAGTAATTCCATAGCTTGTCCTAAACCAACACAGGGATTTGAATGGCAAATTTACCTTCTGTCCATGGGTAAATAACCTGGGAGGGGTCAGTATGAGACGGGGACGGAGGGGACAAGTTCTGTTTCTTTTCTTGGCTATCTTATGGCACAAGAAGGAAAGAGACTTGTAACGAAGTCATGTCTTATCAGTCAGCTGCCAGGGACACTTTTCCGTTTGTGCTGTGCAGCCGTGTACAAGTAATACTTAAAGGGGTAGTCCAGTGGTGAAAAACGTATCCCCTATCCTAAGGATAGGGGATAAGTTTGAGATCGCGAGGGGTCCGACCGCTGGGGCCCCCTTCGATCTCTCTGTACGGGGCCCCGGCTCTCCGCCCAGATATCGGGTGTCGACCCCCGCACGAAGCGGCGGCCGACACTCCCCCTCAATACATCTCAATGGCAGAGCCGGAGATTGCCGAAGGCAGCGCTTCGGCTCTGCCATAGAGTTGTATTGAGGGGGCGTGTCGGCCGCCGCCTCGTGCGGAGGTAGACACGCCCCCTTCCCGCGGGCTGTCTGGGTTCCGTACAGGAGATCGCAGGGGGCCCCAGCGGTCAGACCCCCCGCGATCTGCAACTTATCCCCTATCCTTAGGATAGGGGACAAGTTGCTCCCCACTGAGTCACCACTGGACTACTCCTTTAAAGGGGTTCTCTGGTTTAGAAAACCTTATTTCACGTACCCTATGGTACATATTTACACACACTGGATATGCAATTGTGGATTTTACAAAGCTGTCAAAAGTACATAACTATTGCCTTGTAATATCTGCAGTTGCGGATCCGTTGTGTGTGAATGCACCTTAATGGTTTATTCACACATACAGTATTTTGCGCAGATTTGATGCGCAGGATTTTCTGCACCAGATTGCAATGTAAACTGAACACAGTTTGAAATCCCGCGCATCCAATCTGCACAGAATACTGTGCAGATTTGTGGGCCCACAGCGTATTTTATGCTTTACATGTGCCTGCTCGGAGCGGCAATACGCCGCTACGAGCAGACACACTGTGATGTGCAAGTCGCAGTGCGCATTCGCAGTATACTCGCACACATTGCTGCAGCTCTCGGCCTAGCTCATGGAGCAGGGGGAGACGGCGCGATGTGTGCGAGTACACCGCGCATGCACGGCAACTCGCACATCGCAGTGTGTCTGCTCGTAGCTGCGTATTGCCGCTCCGAGCAGGCACATGTAAAGCCACCATGCAGGGGTCCTTCAGCGACAGTTCTGCAGCGTAAAATATTCTGTGGGTCCTCTTGTGTGAACGTACCCTAACGGAACGTTCACACTTACACAGATTTGATGCGCAGGATTTTCTGCTGCAGATTTCAATGTATACTAAATGACTGAGCGCAGCTTCTAATCGCATCAAATCTGCGCAGGATCCTGCGCAGGAGTTATCCAGGATTTATAAAAAAAAAAAAAAATAAAAAAAAATAAAATAAAAACAGGGCAAATTTCTTTAAAAAAACAGCACCACACCTGTCCTCAGGTTTGTGTAGCATTACAACTCTGCTCTTCTGAACTGAGCTGCAATACCACACACAACCTGGGGACAGGGGTGGTACTGTGTTTGTTTTTTTTTAAAATAAATTCGCTTTTTTTTATTTTGTCTTGTTTTACTACATTAAAGCGGTTGTCTAAAAATTACAGCTTATCATCCATCCATATTAGTATCCGATGGATCGGATTGCGCCAATCATGAGAACTAGCTCCTATGCAGACCTATGTGTCTCCATGGAGACTGACTACAAGTAAGCTTGCAGGGGTTGTACTCCTCTCTATCAAACATTTGTTTTACTACCCTATACACCAGTGGTTACTAACCACGTGCCTGCATCTGTTGAAAAACCACAACTACCAGCATGCCCAGAACGCCAAAGGCTGTCCGGGCATGCTGGGAGTCATAGTTTTGCCACAGCTGGAGGTACACATTGCTATACACCATGAGGCTGCTTTCACATTCCGGACTCTCCGGAAATATTCCATCAAGGTTCCAAAAAAAATCAGTCCGAAATTCGGTGTGCACAGTAAAGCAGAATCCTATTGAAAACAATGGGAGTCTGCTGCCCCAGAACTTCCAGCAGAATTTTTCCGCTAGTAAATTCCATAGTGACTGTAAACGCATCCTAAAGAATGGTGCAGATGATAAGTAGTTGCAATTCTTCAAAGGAGCTGTGCTTAAGACTTAAAGGGGTACTCCGCCCCTAGACATCTTATCCCCTATCCAAAGGATGAGATGTGTGATCACGGGGGTCCTGCTGCTGGGGACCCCCGCAATCTCCCTGCTGCACCCGGCATCCTTTTAAAGCGTCGGGTGCAGAGCCGGAGTCTCGTGATGTCACGGCCGTGCCCTGCTCATGACATCATGACCACGCCCCCTCAATGCAAGTCTATTGGAGGGGGCGTGACGGACGTCACGCCCCCTCCCATAGACTTGCATTGAGGGGGGCATGGCCTGACGTCACGAGCCTCCGCATCACCAGTCATCCGGCACGGAACGAAATTCGCCCCGTGCACCGCATGTCTGGGGTCCTTTGGATAGGGGATAAGATGTCTAGGGGTGGAGTACCACTTAAACCCACTTCCACAGTATAGGGGATACGTGTATGATTGTGCGAGGGTCTGACTGGAGGACACCCCCATGACAGATCACAGTCACGCATGTGCACTGCTGCTCCATTTATTGTCTATGGGTGATGCTTTCCAACGTCACCCATAAGACTCCGGATCTCTGAGGGGGTATCAGCAGCCAGATCTGCCTAGATCATAGGACAACCCCCTTTATCTAAAGGATATATTTTTAGAAAACCATAGAATCCTGTAAAGCATCATTCCAGCCCCATGTGATGGTGTCTGTTACTTACTCCTCTCTATGGCATTATAGCAATGTGTCTTGTTCAGAGTAGCACTTGTACCTGTCCTTGTATTATAACACGTGTGTGATCCGAGTCCACACAGCGGAATTGGTGGGATCATGAAAGTGGCGGAAGGGAACGAATAATGCTTGACCAAGAGCGCTAGTTACTTCGATAGAAGCAAGATAAGGGGCTGCCAGGATTCACTGGTGCTGCTTATCTCCGAAAGAGAATCCAGCAAGTTGTTTTATATACCATACAAGCCTTTGCCTTTCCTCAATATTCAAGAGGATCAAGAGGTCCCCATAAGTTCTCCATGAGGTCCACTGAAATATGGTGTATGCTGCACTCCATACGGGATTCTCCTGAGAGAAGTGGTATCTGGCGCTGGCCTTATACATCATATAACTGAGGAGAACTCTTCCTTCTCACCCTTCCATACGCATGCATGGTGGGGCTATCCCTCTGACCTCTCCATATGTATGAACATGCGTTTTGGTTAAGAGCTGTTCCTTCTAACCTATCCTTAAATATGCATGCTCGGTTTGGCTAAGAGCAATTCTTCCTGACCTCACCTTATACATGCACGCTTGGTTTGGCTAAGTATCCCTCCTGACCTCACCATACGTATGTACACTCTGTTTGCCTAAGAACTAAGGTTCCTCCTGACCTTCCCCTATTTATGGACGCTCAGTTTGCCTAAGTGCTATCCCTCCTGACCTCTCCTTATACAGGCACGCTTGGTTTGGCTAAGGGCTATCCCTCTGACCTCTCCTTATACAGGCACGCTAGGTTTGGCTAAGGGCTATCCCTCCTGACTTCTCCTTATACAGGCACGCTAGGTTTGGCTAAGTGCTATCCCTCCTGACCTCTCCTTATACAGGCACGCTAGGTTTGGCTAAGGGCTATCCCTCCTGACTTCTCCTTATACAGGCACGCTTGGCTTGGCTAAGGGCTATCCCTCCTGACCCCTCCTTATACAGGCACGCTTGGTTTGGCTAAGTGCTATCCCTCCTGACCTCTCCTTATACAGGCACGCTAGGTTTGGCTAAGGGCTATCCCTCCTGACCCCTCCTTATACAGGCACGCTTGGTTTGGCTAAGGGCTATCCCTCCTGACTTCTCCTTATACAGGCACGCTAGGTTTGGCTAAGGGCTATCCCTCTGACCTCTCCTTATACAGGCACGCTAGGTTTGGCTAAGGGCTATCCCTCCTGACCCCTCCTTATACAGGCACGCTAGGTTTGGCTAAGTGCTATCCCTCCTGACTTCTCCTTATACAGGCACGCTAGGTTTGGCTAAGGGCTATCCCTCCTGACCCCTCCTTATACAGGCACGCTTGGCTTGGCTAAGGGCTATCCCTCCTGACCCCTCCTTATACAGGCACGCTTGGCTTGGCTAAGGGCTATCCCTCCTGACCCCTCCTTATACAGGCACGCTTGGCTTGGCTAAGGGCTATCCCTCCTGACCCCTCCTTATACAGGCACGCTTGGCTTGGCTAAGGGCTATCCCTCCTGACCCCTCCTTATACAGGCACGCTTGGTTTGGCTAAGGGCTATCCCTCCTGACCTCTCCTTATACAGGTACGCTTGGTTTGGCTAAGGGCTATCCCTCTGACCTCTCCTTATACAGGCACGCTTGGCTTGGCTAAGGGCTATCCCTCCTGACCCCTCCTTATACAGGCACGCTTGGTTTGGCTAAGGGCTATCCCTCCTGACCTCTCCTTATACAGGTACGCTTGGTTTGGCTAAGGGCTATCCCTCTGACCTCTCCTTATACATGGGCAACTAAACCCCCTGATCA
Source organism: Hyla sarda (assembly GCF_029499605.1). NCBI lineage: Eukaryota > Metazoa > Chordata > Amphibia > Anura > Hylidae > Hyla > Hyla sarda. The sequence continues at coordinate 22,515,243 of NC_079197.1, forward strand.
CCCATTTAGCCATCATTCCTCTGTGTCTGGTCTTGGAGGGGTTGGCCCACTAACATGATTTAGGTGGTAAATGTATGGTTGCTGGGGGTCCACTATTACCAAGGGGCACTTGGAGTGGTAGTGTGCTTGTGTGACAGCTGCAATATACATGGTCTAAGGCAGTGTTTCCCAACCAGAGTGCCTCCAGCTGGGAGTTGTAGTTTTGCAATAGCAGAGAGCTGTACTATGCGACACTACCACTCCATTCACAAGTGTCATGCGCTGCCGCTGTTCTATTGATTGGTGGGGGTCCCCGGTAGTCGGACCCCCAGTGATCATACCCCTATCACCTATACTGTGGATAGACTATGCCAGTGGTCTTCAACCTGCGGACCTCCAGATGTTGCAAAACTACAACTCCCAGCATGCCCGGACAGCCAACGGCTGTCCGGGCATGCTGGGAGTTGTAGTTTTGCAACATCTGGAGGTCCGCAGGTTGAAGACCACTGGACTATGCATTCTCTTAGTCAGCCAGCCCCTTTAATTCCTGCGTTCATTGACCGGCCCAGACTGATCTGTTGATACATCCATCTGCTCCTTATGGAGGAACTACTGTCTTATAGGGAACCCCCCTTAATGCTGGATTTGACCTCTTCCTCCACAGACCGTATCTGACCACATCTCTCTCATCTGGCTTCTTCTGCTCTGTGGTTTCCCTGAATATTTCATGTGGTTTTTAATGGCTCAGCAAAACTGACGGACTGAATAATTCATGAGGCTCTTCCTCTACTCTGAAACTAAAGAAGTCCCTTTTACATGGCGCCGGTGACTTAACTAAAAATGTTCTTTCAGATGAGGATATCTGACCTTAAAGGGGTACTCCGCCCCTAGACATCTTATCCCCTTATCGCGGTGCCGCTGCTGGGGAGCCCCGGTATCCCTGCTGCAGCACCGCGCTATCATTACAGCACAGACCGAGTTCGCTCTGCATGTAATGACGCGCAATACAGGGGCCGGAGCATCGTGACGTCACGGCTCCGCCCCTCGTGACATCACGGCCCGCCCCTTTCAATACAAGTCTATGGGAGGGGGCGCGGCGGTCGTCACGCCCCCTGCCATAGACTTGCATTAAGGGGACGGGCCGTGATGCCACGAGGGGCGGAGCCGTGACGTCACGCGGCTCCGTCCCCTGTATCGCCCGTCATTACGCACAGAGCGAACTCGCTCTGTGCAGTAATGATAGCGCAGTGCCGCAGCGGGGATCCCGGGGCTCCCCAGCAGCAGCACCGCGGCGATCTGACATCTTATCCCCTATCCTTTGGATAGGGGATAAGATGTCTAGGGGCGGAGAACCACTTTAAGGGGGCGCTCATTCCTGCTGGACTCGGGAGGGGTGTTTCCATGTAGTTGTCACCTTGTTAATACAATTACATGTTTACTACCCGAGTAGGACATGTTGTGCTGATGGAGAGGGGTCCCCTAAACAGAGGATTTAAAGGGGGTTCCTAATCAGAGACATCATGGCTCAAAATTTTGCCACCAGGGCTATTGGCTAATCTGCCGGGGTCCCACTCCCAGCGACCCCAGTGCGTGTAATACAAGGATAGCTTGACTTGTGATAGGCCAAAGTGGGGTCTGCTTGAAGAGAGGGGATCTCTGTTCTAGCTCATAGAAGGGAGTCCTTAATGGAGGACGTATCTCTGTAATATCCACGTATTCTATTAGTCTGTTTTTTTATTTTCTTATATATATATATTTTTTTTTTATTCAGGGGTTTTAAATTTGTCCTTTTAATAAAGGGGTACTCCGGTGACAAACTTTTTTTTTTTTTTTTATTCAACTGGTGCCAGAAAGTTAAACAGATTTGTAAATTACTTCTATTAAAAAATCTTAATCCTTCCTGTACTTATTAGCTGCTGAATACTACAGTGGAAATTCTTTTCCGTTTGAAACACAGAGCTCTCTGCTGAATCACGAGCACAGTGCTCTCTGCTGACATCTCTGTCCATTTTTAGGAACTGTCCAGGGTAAAAGGAAATCCCCATAGCAAACATATGCTGCTCTGGACAGTTCCTAAAATGGACAGAGATGTCAGCAGAGAGCACTGTGCTCAAGATGTCAGCAGACAGTTCTGTGTTTCAAAAAGAAAATAATTTCCGCTGTATTCAGCAGCTAATAAGTACAGGAAGGATTAAGATCTTTTTAATAGAAGTAATTTACAAATCTGTTTAATTTTCTGGCACCAGTTGATTTAAAAAAAAAAAATAAAAAAAAAAAAAATTTTCACCGGAGTACCCCTTTAAGCCCCAAAACAGATGCCCTTTGTCCTATTTGGATTAGTCATTCAAGCATTACCCCCATATTGTTTAAAGCAGGAAGTGTTTCTTAAGCAGCATACACCCTGTCTCTGGTGGGTTTAAAAGGCTTAAAGGGGTACTATGTTACTAGTCATTTTATCTCCTGTACACAGAATGGGGGATAAGTGTCTGATCGCGGGTCCAGCCACTGGGACCCCCACAATCTCCTACCTGGCACCATAGTAATCCGCATGCACAGAGCGATCTCTGCTCCATGCCAGATTCCTGGCGACCACAGCCCAAAGAGGTGGCTGACACACCCCGGGCCGCTCTGAAGCCTAGCACTGCTGGCGTTCTGAACATAAATGTTCAAAATTCCAGGGTCCCGGACCTAAGATTGTGGGGGTCCCAGCAGTCTGACCTCCCGCAATCCCTTGTATAAGGGATAAGATGTCTAGTACCAGAGTACCCCTTTAAAGGGAGTTTCCCAGTAGAATGGCTCCTCTCTGACATTCACACCCAGTTGGTCTGGCAGCTGAAATCCTTGACAATCATCTGTTATGTAGTATTCTGTGGTGTCAGTGTAATGCATGGTGGCATCACATATTCATAGACGGGAATGCTTAACTCCCCCTCTGTCCCATATGACAAAGTTTGTCTCCTTTTTAAGTGGCATTTTCATCTAGAATTGACATCTTATAGATGCCTTCAAATGATTTTCCCCAAATCTATGTTCCTCTACCATTGTATTGACTTATATTTTTGTGCTCCTCTTCCTCTAGGAGACGTTTACGGGCAGCTGTTGGCCTACCTCAGCCTGGGACCAGTGGTCATTCTCATCAGTTTTGTGACTCTTATCATATTCAAGAGAGAACTTCACACGGTTAGAGCCTATCAAACCCCTTCCCAATTACTGTCAGGTGATAATGATGGATTCCGCGTCATGGTCTCATTGTCTTTCTATATTCCAGATTTCCTTTCTGGGGGGCTTGGTAATGAATGAAGGTGTAAATTGGTTAATAAAGAACATTGTAAGAGAGCCACGTCCATGTGAAGGTAAGTGGGTGGTTTCTGCTCTTATGGGATCAGACCAGAATTGACAAGCTTTGCTTACCCTGTCATGAATTCTGCCTTTAGAAAACATGCATACAGGTTCAGTAGAACACAAGATAGAATTACAGTATAGAGTTTTATAATCAGTTTGTGACAGGGACCAAGCTAGGGCCACCAGGGCCATCATGTTGGACAGCCCGAACAGCTTAGGCTCCTTTCACACTATGGATTTCTCCATTTACAAACTTCCGTCACATGTTCCGTCTCTACAGCTGCAAAACCCGGCCGTTACAAAACCCCTGACGGCCGTGACTAAATTGCATTGCAGCCTATGGGGTTTGGTAACTGCCCGTTTGCACCCATATATGCCCGTAATTCATTACAGGCGTTATACAGTGACGGGACATCGTGGCGGAAAAATTATTGCATGCCGTAATTTTTCCGCCACTATGTCCCGTCGCTGTATAAAGCCCGTAATGAATTACGGGCATATGCGGGTCCAAACGGGCAGTTACAAAACCCCATAGGCTGCAATGCAATTTAGTCACGGCCGTCAGGGGTTTTGTAACGGCCGGGTTTTGCAGCTGTAGTGACGGAACATGTGACGGAAGTTTGTAAACAGAGAAATTCATAGTGTGAAAGGAGCCTTAGTGCCCATTCATATCTTATTTTGCCAATATGTCAGAAACTGGTCAAAAAAAAATATCCCAAGCTTGTGTAGCTTTTTTTTTTTCCTTCTTCTTCTTTTTATTTAAATATTTTTATTAGTTTTCAAATAAATGTAACAACATAAAGTTCAAACAACCCCAAGAGGATCCACCCCCGCCAGTACCAAAATAACCATTGGTCAATAAGACAGGGTGTAAAAGGAAACAGGAGCAATCCATTTTCTAAAGATCATACAACAGTATAGGTAGGAGTGTGAGGTGTACCAACATAGTAACACCACAACCACTGACACAACCATTCATGTACACACCAGAACACTTCATAGGAGCTCACCATTCATCCAAGTAACTACTCTAAAGACTGGGAGGCCTCACGGACCGGAGGATCTGTAGAGACATCCAACAACATCCACGGCACCCAAACTTTCAAAAAAATTTTGGGCATCTCCGACTTACGTACAGGGCATGGTAGATGGGGGACATATTTATTTACTAAGGCAATCCACCGGGACAGAGGAGGGGGAAGACGGGTACTTCCAGGCAATCACTGTGACTTTGCGTGCACAACAGGAGAAAGCGGATCAATACGCGCCTATAGGAGCCTATTACCAAACCATTGATAACTCCCAACAAACAGACTTCTGGTACAACACAGGAACAAGTCCACAACGCATGCAAAAAAGTGCCTCTCTCACTCCCACACCTGAAACAAACATCCAACCCCGAGACCCCCATGCGATGCAGTCTAACAGGAGTATAATACAAACGAAGAACAAACCTGGACCGAATGAGCATATCTCGGGCACTAACCACCGTAGGATAATACGTCTTAACCACTTCCGTCCACATGTCCTCTGAGAGACCAGGAACATCCTCGACCCATTTCAGCTGCGCAATAGCAAACGGATCTGGACCCACAGATTGCAGCAAAGCATAACTCTGAGCGAGAGGCCTAAACAGGTTAGCGGTTCCCAGGAGCAACTCCAAATCATTGAACACAGGGGTAACTTCCAGCGAACCAAACACTGCGGAAACCGCATGTCGCAACTAAAGATACCTGTAATGTAGAGGGACGTGAAAACGGTCTCTCATGTCAGCAAATGAAGGAAAAACAGTCTTCTCCAAACAAGTGCATAGCAAATTTAATTCTATGAGAGCTCCAAAACCCGGCTGCCTTCAACTCCCGCAGGTGTTCCCCAAATGAGGATTACCCCACAGGGGTGCTCGGGAAGAAACCACCGGCTGAAGAAAGCGCCCAGAAACCACCGACCAAACCGCCACCACCATCTTAATAGGAGCCAGCAAGGATGAAGAGGAAGCATACCTGTACAATGCATTAGTCAGTGTTTTATAGGAACCTATGAGAGCCCCTGTCAGAGCCGTGAAGGCATTAGAGCGATCCAGGTCAATCCACCAGGCCGCGTACACCAGCTGTGAAACTAGAAAATAGTTATGCATACAAGGAGCAGCAAGACCTCCCCGCTGTTTAGGCACCTGGAGCAGTGCCCGCCCCAATCTCGGAGGTTTATTCTGCCAATAGAAGGATCTCAGAGCCATGTGCAGTTTAAAAAAATAAAATAAAAAACCTGGGGGGGGGGGGGGGGCAATAGGTGACAAATGAGAGATACAGAATTTTTGGGAGGAAGATCATCTTAAAAATATTAACCCTACCCGCTAGAGATAAGGGTAAGGAGTCCCATGCCTGTAAACGCATAATCATGTTTTCTAGAAGAAAGACACCTCCACTCCCAAATACATGCGGTTGTTGGCTGCTGCACTCTTGCTGGTATCGGACCACAGTAATGTTAACAGAGAATAGCGATAGGTGAATACGGTGAAAAAAAAACTGTTAGCGGAGGCACTGCACAACTGTGGTCATGAAGAGAAGACTCGAGCAGCACAGGACAGTAAAAATTTTAATCGGTATAATAGGGACAACGCGTTTCGGCATACTGCCTTCCTCAGTTCCACTTAAAGTTCCCAGGGGTTGATTGGGCTCAGTTCTCGGTTGCTGGTAGTGGAAGTCCTGTGTGTATCTGTGGTGCCGCAGACCTTTCTACGCCAGAAAGCATAATCCCGCTGAGCTTTTCAGTCCCGCACAGGAAAAGTATACGATTGGGAATTGGACCGAATATAGGCCCAGATTTATCAAACTGTGGTAAAATCTCTCCAGATTTTCTCCTACACAACAGCCAATCACAGCTCCGCTTTCACTTTACCAGAACTTGTAAAAAGATAGGAAAGCTGTGATTGGTTACTGTGGAAAAATTACTCCAGATTTTCTCTCATACAGTTTGATAACTCTAGACTAGAGATGAGCGAAGTTACAGTACTTTGATTCTGAACGAACCTCGCGGCACGACGGTTGCTGACTTTATCCTGCATAAATTAGTTCAGCTTTCCGGTGGGCTGGAGACTCTCTTCTAGGACTGTATCCACCTTTTACAGCCCACCGGATCACCTGAAAGCTGAACTAATTTATGCAGGAAAAGTCATCAACTGCCGAGCCGAGAAGTTTGTGACGAATCGAATTACTGTAACTTTGCTCATCTCTACTCTAGACCATAGAAGAAATGAATTCTATTAAACTCAGTGGGATTACCAGGAGTACTCTGCCATGGTCATCAGCAGAACATTGACAGGTTGCTGACGTATTCCAGCAGTGTGTGGGTAAGATGGGGTGTGAATGGATCCTTTTCGAAGTAGGATTCAGATAGTAGGGTTTGGATTAGGAGGTCTGTTAAAGGGGTTATCCAGGAAAAAAACTTTTGTTTTTTAAATATATATATCAACTGGCTCCAGAAAGTTAAACAGATTTGTAAATTACTTCTATTAAAAAAATCTTAATCCTTTCAGAACTTATGAGCTTCTGAAGTTAAGGTTGTTCTTTTCTGTCTAAGTACTCTCTGATGACACGTGTCTTGGGAACCACCCAGTTCAGAAGAGGTTTGCTATGGGGATTTGCTTCTAAACTGGGCGGTTCCCGAGACATGTGTCATCAGAGAGCACTTAGACAGAAAAGAACAACCTTAACTCCAGAAGCTCATAAGTACTGAAAGGATTAAGATTTTTCAATATAAGTAATTTACAGATCTGTTTAACTTTCTGGAGCCAGTTGATATATAAAACATTTTTTTTCCCTGGATAACCCCTTTAAGGTCACAATTAATAGATTAGGCCGCTTCTACTCTTACAAGGTGTCTCTTCCTTGTGATATGAGGTAGATGCTGTGAGTGGTGACAGTGAATTCAGCCGAATGACAGAAGAGAATCAACCACGTGACACTTGGATAAAACTTTCTGATGCTCACTCTGCCCGGCATAGGCCATACATTATTACAAGTGCTTACCTCTTACATACAAGGCATGATATACGGGAATATATACAATGCACCTTACATATGTGAAAGGGTTAAAAAAAAGAGAAACTAAAAGCTTTATCATCCCCTATTTAAAAGTTTTGAGTGTGTGCGCTCAAACTTCCCCAGACTAACACCTTTTCTAAAAAATGATCATTCTGTCCTTTACACCTTCTGGCTCTTCTCAGGTCAGGAAATAGATTCTTATCTCCTTTTTTTTGCTAAATTTCTTACTAAATTCTTACATTTTTGGTGAGGTTACAAGACTTTTCTTACAAGAGTACAACTAAGGTCACATGCAAGTTCAGCAATAAAGGGGTTAATTAAAGGGGTACTCCGCTGCTCAGCGTTTGGAACAAACTGTTCCGAACGTTGGAGCATGCGCCGGGAGCTTGTGACGTCATAGCCCCGCCCCCTCGATGCAAATCCCTTTAAGAATTACAAAGCATATATCAGATTCAAATAAAACAAATCCTCTTGATCACTTAATCACAATCAATAAGAGTAGGATAAGAGTTGTTGGTAGGGTTCGGGTCAGTAGCGCTATGGTGTATAAGGTTAGGCTAGGTTCACACTACGGAATCTCTGGGCAGAACTTCTGCTGGATATTTAGCCGGCGGCACTAAGACCGCACGGACTGCATTGCCGTCCCCATAGACAGCAATGCATTTCTGGGTAGATCTTTTGGGAGATCTGCTCAGAAATGCATTGACATCTATGGGGACGGCAATGCAGTCCACGCGGTCCTAGTACCGCCGGCTAAATATCCAGCAGAAATTCTGCCCAGAGATTCCGTAGTGTGAACCCAGCCTTAGTCTGTAGGGGAAAGGTTAGGGCATGGGGCAGAATGTGTAGGGTTGGATAAGGGTTGTTTTGGGGTTGGGTTCATAAGTTCAGGTTAATTGTATATCTAAACTTGTTTCATTGCGTTTCCCTTTTGGTTACTTTCCTTCTTCTCACAGGAACGCATACAACAGTCACCACAGAGTATGGGTTACCTTCAAGTCATTCACAGTTCATGTGGTTCTTCTCGGTGTATTCATTCCTCTTCCTATACTTAAGGTGAGATACATTAATAGTATATTGAGTCTGGCAGGTTGCACATGATTACTTTTGAGAAAGTTCACGTTGGCCATATGTGTGGCACATGTTTAGTGGAGCTAGTTAGGCTTGGTTCATACTATGGAATCTCTGCCGGAGATTTAGCCAGCAGCCCTAGGACCACACGGACTGCATTGCCATCCCCATAGACGGCAAGGCATTTCTGGGTGGATCTTTTAGGAGATCTGCTCAAAAAATGCATTGACATCTATGGGGACGTCAATGCAGTCCGCGCGGTCCTAGTGCCGCCGGGTTGATCTCCGGCAGAAATTCTGCCCAGAAATTCCACAGTGTGAACCTAGCCTTAGGGGTTTTTGTGGATGACTACTTTACCAGTAGAGGCAGTAAACAGATCTCACCCTGATCAGAGATACCTGGGAAAAGGAGCTGGTAAAACTGTCTCTCCACACACCAAGCTTCTTAATGGTACAAGTGAAAAAAAAAATTTAAAATTATTGGCACATAGTAAAAAGATTGGAGAGTCCTTTTTTTTCTTCCAACTATCCTATGACATTTATTTATAATTTATATTTTTTTAAGGGGTGACTATTTTGGCCAAACTTATGAACCCCCTTTTAATAAGACCTTTATCAGCTTTCCAATAGTTAGGGACTGCATTGGCAGCCATATTGGTGGTCAGCTGGTTTCACCTTGAAAGACTCAAGAACATCTGTTTGTAAAAGAGAGTCTACTAGTATGAAGGAAACCTGATATTAGATCAAAGCTTTTCACAATGCTCTATAGAGCAGTGTTTCCCAACCAGGGTGCCTCCAGCTGTGGCAAAACTACAACTCCCAGCATACCCGGGGATTCTGGGAGTTGTAGTTTTGCCATAGCTGGAGGCACCCTGGTTGGGAAACGCTGGTATAGTGTATAGGCTTCTCTTAGCTGCCAGATAGCACTTACACTTTAAAGTGTAGCTCCAATGAAGTTAATATATAATCTATCTCGAGCATTGTGCTGCAAAATAACATCAATTTTAAATTCGGCACCTAAATGCTTAAACAGCCCCAAAATATCACTGCTCTAGAGGAGATCTGCATGGAGGAATGGGGCAAACAATGGGTATATAACAAAGTATTGGGATGAACTTTTTTTTTATTGACCAAATATTTATTTTCCACCATAATTTGCAAATAAATTCATTAAAAATCAGACAATGTGATTTTATGGATTTTTTTTTTTTCTCATTCTGTCTCTCATAGTTGAGGTTATAATCTATGATGGAAAATTACAGGCCTCTCATCTTTTTATGTGGGAGAACTTACACAATTGGTGGCTGACTAAATACTTTTTTGCCCCACTGTATATACTTATGCAGGGTTCTGCACGATTTTGCACAGTTTTACACTCATCGGACTTCATCTTGTGCTTTTGCCTTTCAGGATGCACCAGACAAACAATGCTCGGTTCCTGGACTTGCTCTGGCGCCATGTACTGTCACTTTGTCTCCTAACAGCAGCTTGTCTAGTCTCGTATAGTCGGTGTGTACTATGTCTTTTTACTATGTTTTCCACCAGTATTGAGCGCTGCTTCTTGTATAATAATCTCTGTATTCATTTTTTACCAGAGTGTATCTAATGTATCACAGCTGGAGTCAGGTCACGTACGGAGCCGTGGCAGGAAGTATCTTGGCTATAGCTTGGTTTGCCATCACACAGGAGATTCTTACACCGTTGTTCCCTAGAATTGCTTCCTGGTAAGTTTTTTTTATTTATTTTTTAATCTATAAAATAAGCATTATACACACTGGAAAAGGCTGATACACAGGGTTCTGACTATTGAATGGTTTGAGTGGTGGATTATGACTCAAAGTTTTACTCTGAAAAAATAATGGCTTGTCCTTTTGGATAATAAAAATAAATAAATAAATAAAAAAAAAATAAATAAAAAAAGAGGAAAACGGCAGCATAGGATAAACTACAAGAACATATAGCTGCAAGCCGCACCAGACCTGGGCAACAATTTATAAAGGCAAGGAATAAAGATAAGAAGCAGCACTCCAAATCCAACATCCATTAATGCCATTATGCAAGGTTTTAGCTAGAGATGAGCGAACTTACAGTAAATTTGATTCGTCACGAACTTCTCAGCTCGACAGTTAATGACTTATCCTGCGTCAATTAGTTCCGGTGCTCCGGTGGGCTGGAAAAGGTGGATACGTTCCTAGGAAAGAGTCTCCTAGGACTGTATCCACCTTTTCCAGCCCACGGGAGCACCTGAAAGCTGAACTAATTTATGCAGGAAAAGACATCAACTGCCGAGCCGAGAAGTTCGTGACGAATCGAATTTACTGTAAGTTCGCTCATCTCTAGTTTTAGCTTTGTGAGCCTTTCTCATTGCTCATCCGCAGTTTCCCTTGATATGTTCTTGCAGATGCAGTGAAATCTCTCTGAAATGACCACCCAAAAATCCCATAGAAAAAAAATGGTCTTCTCAAAGAAAATGGCCACTATACATAATGTATAGTGGACTGAAAATCCATCAAATGAAACCTGGTCTTAACAAGGGGGGGTCTTTTGCAGAGATTTCACAGTATTCTTCTCAAAACAGAACTACCTGCCGCTACTAGACAACAGCTACATAGACTGGATTTGTTAATCCAGGATGAATATCTCAGGATTATCAGATTATTATGGATTATTGCACAGCCGTCATATATTTAAACTTGTATCACTAGAGATCAGTAGGAAGACCAGAGTCTCCTTGTCATGTCAGTGAAGTGGTCTGCTTCTGGCCTCTCAGACTGAGATCTCAGTAATACATGTATATAATTTAGGCCTCATTCACACTACCGTTAGGACACGGGGGGAAAATAGAAGCTTGGGTCATCTTTGTTTTTACTTCCGCTGAGAAACAGCGGCCCCCGACAGACACCATTTACTATAATTGGATCCATCGGGACCTGCTGTTGCCCCCCCATCAAAATGACGGCCGTCAAACTCGGAAAACAATAAAAAATGAATAAATAAAAAAAAAGCGTTTGACGGACGTTCTTGAGGGGGTGCAGTAGCAGTTTGAATATAGCCTTAAAATACAGTGGTCCCTGCACATACGATGGTAATTCGTTCCAAACGGACCATTGTTTGTTGAAACCATTGTATGTTAAGGGATCTGTGCAATGTAAAGTATAGGACAGTGGTCTACAACCTGCGGACCTACAGATGTTGCAAAACTACAACACCCAGCATGCCCGGACAGCCAACGGCTGTCCGAGCATGCTGGGAGTTTTAGTTTTGCAACATCTGGAGGTCCGCAGGTTGAAGATCACTGTTAGAGGTAGTTGTACTCACCTGTCCCCCGCCGCTCCGGACCGTCACCGCTGCCCGGGATGTCGTCGTCCATTGATGTCGCCGCATTCCCGATGCTCCGGCAAGGCCTCTGCTTCCCCGGCATCCTCGCTCTCCGTCACCGCCATCGCGTTGCTACGCACACCGCTCCTATTGGATGACGGGACGGCGTGCGCAGCGATGTGATGACGACGATGGAGAGCGGCGACGATGCAGGGGATCCCGAAGAAGACGCGCCGGAGCCCCGAGGACAGGTAAGTGATCGTCAGCGGACCACACCGGGCACCGTAAACGGCTATCCGGTGCCAGCTGAAGCAGTCTGCGCTGCCGGATAGCCGTTTATGCGATGGCCCCGACATACAAAAGCATCGTATATTGATGCTGCCTTCAACATGCGATGGCCTCTGAGAGTGATCGTATGCTGAAATGATCGTATGTCGGGGCCATCGTAGGTCGAGGGGTCACTGTATATGACTGCCTCCAAGTGCTGCATGTAGTATATGAAAAAAAAGATACAAAAGCGCAAACATGTGCCGTTACCCTGGTGTACATGAAGTTACCACTAGCAACGATGGGTTGTGCTAACCTTATGGTGTTAAGCTCAGACCACAACACCTACTGAAGCTTGATTACCCAATCCCTGGGTATGTAGCCGGGGGTGCTGCCTGGATCGTGCCCGTCACTGAAATCTTCAGGACGGTCAGAAGGATTTCGGAAGAAACCTGCAGACCGCAGGATAAATAGCGATCCTCCTGGCGCTCTCCCGATGATGATTTTTAGAAACCCAACTGAATTTCTATTAATTTTTTTATTAATTTCTATTGTCCGATTCAGTTTCTAAAAATTATCATCGGGAGAGCGCCAGGAGGATCGCTATTTATCCTGCGGTCTGCAGGTTTCTTCTGAAATCCAGGTGGTGCATATTACATTGAGGTGAACCCCCCCCCCCCCCCAATTTGCAGCATAGAAGTGATTGTCCATCCAATATAGTTACACTCCAGTGAGCACTTTAAGCTGTTTCAGGATCTCCCTTTTGCATGTAAGGTTACCTCTTTACTGCAATAGGGTGGCACAGGGCTGAATCTGTGTGATGTAGAAGAGTATATATACACAGAATGTTTGCACTGTATACAGGTAGGTAAGGGGCCATATGAGCTGTATGCAATCTCTGGGCTGCCAGTCATACACCATTGCAGTAATATAGAGCAGTGGTCTCAAACTGTGGCCCTCCAGATGTTGCAAAACATCAACTCCCAGCGTGCCCGGACAGCCGTTGGCTGTCCGGGCATGCTGGGAGTTGAAGTTTTGCAACATCTGGAGGGCCACAGTTTGAGACCACTGCTATAGAGGAATACATATATTAGTGTGTGTAAATCCTTGCTTGTTTCTGTATCCATTCGTATTGCTGTCATCAATGTGCTCCACATTTCCATCACATAGGCCCCTTTCTTGAGTTTCTGTCCTAACACAATATATTGCTCTATTCTTTCTTGCAGGCCAATTTCAGAATTTTTTCTTATCCGTGACACCAGTCTAATTCCCAATATCCTGTGGTTTGAATACACAGTCACTCGATCAGAAGCCAGGTAAATATGCCAAGTATAGCATTTATAAGTCCATATAAAGACGGAACAACAGTGAACTCCAACCCAAGGCTTTCCAGCTGCTGCAAAACTACAAATCCTAGCGTGGTATGCTGGGGTTTATTTTGCAGCATTTGGAGATTCGAAGGTAGACTATTCAGATAGATGATACTGTGTGTTACTTACAGGTATTCCGAAAGAGTACCTGCAGATAACACACAGTTACATCTAGGATGTTTGGTGACAACCATGGTGGTCAACCGTGTTTTTGAGCCCCACAAGGAGAGCACATGCATTACAGAGTACCTGTCATGATCTTGTTAAATTTTATAATCCTCCCAGGTCACTGCCCCCATCACAATAAACCACCCCCTGCCTTTATTTTTATTATTTCTTAGTTTTCTACCTTGATATTGCTCTGTATTTTCTGCACAGTCAGATTCACAGACTGGGAAGGGGCGTTCCCCAGAAGGCGTGACATCATCTGAAGCCATACAGGGGAGAACTTCCTCCCTCACTCTGCTACACACAGCCCAGAGCAGTTCAGTGCGACATGAGCTATGATTGGCTTAGGCTGCACCCTGCAGTCACGCCCCCTCCCATAGACGTGCATTGAGGGGGCATGGCTGTGATGTAACGAGTGGGGCGTGACCAGGACATCCCGAGCCTCCGTCCCGCATCGCCAGTCATCCGGCATGGAGCGAAGTTTGCTCTGTGCACTGGATGTCTGGGGTGCCACAGCCAAGATCTCAGGGGGTTCCCAGTGGTGGGACCCCCTCGATCAGACATCTTCTCGCCTATCCTTTGGATAGGGGATAAGATGTCTAGGGGCGGAGGTACCTCTTTAAAACTCTGGTGGAAAACTTCTGGTGGAAAACTTTATTTTTAATTTTTTTAAATCAATTGGTGCTAGAAAATTAAACAGATTTGTAAATTACAGTGTGAATTCGGGTAGAATACAGACATGGCGCACATCTACAATCTTGTATAATGATCTGATTGCTTCTCAGCACAATATCAAAAACTAACAGGTGCTAGCATAAAATGGCGTAGCACTGGGCGGCGACCACCACCGCCGCGACACCAGTGCCCACGGGGGGGAACGACCCACTGGCAGAGCGACCCCAATGCCACTCAAACTAGTCTATGGGCCGCACCCACCCGAAGACACAGCGCCACGGCAGCAACGGACGCCGCCCCGCACCACACCAGTGTGAACAAGGCGTAACTGCTCACTTACACTTTTTTTTTTTTTTTTTTTTTTTTTTTTTGAACATGTGCTGCACTCTTCCCCACCCCCTCAGCCCAACCCTATATGGGTGGTAATTAGCCACACAAGGGCCATTTAATTCCTGGCAACCTCCCAGTCTGACTGGGAGAGCAAGGTAAGTGAGCCTTTACACCTTGTTCACACTGGTGTGGTGCGGGGCGGCGTCCGTTGCTGCCGTTGCACCGTGTCTGTGGGGGGGTGCGGCCCATAGACTGGTTTGAATGGCATTGGGGCCGCTCTGCCAGTGGGTCGCTCCCCCTACACCCCCCCCCCCCGTGGGCACTGGTGTCGCGGCGGTGGTGGTCGCCGCCCAGTGCTACGCCATTTTATGCTAGGGACGTTAGGGACCCACTCTGAATAGGTGGCCTTGACGTGGCGAGTGGGCTTGTACTTTTTGATCAAAAATGTATAATAACAACCTGTTAGTTTTTGATATTATGCTGAGAAGCAATTGGATCATTATACAAGATTGTAGATGTGCGCCATGTCTGTTTTCTACTTGAATTCAGATTTGTAAATTACTTCTATTAAAAAAAATCTTAATCCTTCCAGTACTTATTAGCTGCTGAATACTACAGAGGAAATTCTTTTCTTTTTGCAACACAGAGCTTACTGCTGACATCACGAGCACAGTGCTCTCTGCTGACATCTCTGTCCATTTTAGGAACTGTCCAGAGCAGCATATGTTTGCTATGGGGGATTTTCTCCTACTCTGGACAGTTCTTAAAATGGACAGAGATGTCAGCAGAGAGCACTGTGCTTGTGATGTCAGCAGAAAGCTCTGTGTTGCAAAAAGAAAATAATTTCCTCTGTAGTATTCAGCAGCTAATAAGTACTGGAAGGATTAAGATTTTTTTTTAATAGAAGTAATTTACAAATCTGTTTAAAAAAAATAAAAAATAAAAAAATTTCCACCGGTTGCCTATTGATGTTACAGATTTTGCTGCTAGAACTAGAGATGAGCGAACTTACAGTAAATTCGATTCGTCACAAACTTCTCCGCTCGGCAGTTAGTTCAGCTTTCAGGTGCTGAACAGCTATCGCTGTGTGCATGCCCCAATCAATGAGCCAGACCGCAGACTGGACCCCTAAAGTCAGAATTAGAAATGAGCGAACTTACAGTAAATACGATTCGTCACGAACTTCTCGGCTCGGCAGTTGATGCCTTATCCTGCATAAATTAGTTCAGCTTTCAGGTGCTCCGGTGGGCTGGAAAAGGTGGATACAGTCCTAGGAGACTCTTTCCTAGTAATGTATTCACCTTTTCCAGCCCACCGGAGCACCTGAAGGCTGAAGTAATTTACGCAGGAAAAGTCATCAACTGCCGAGTGGAGAAGTTTGTGACGAATCGAATTTACTGTAAGTTCGCTCATCTCTAGCGAGAACACCATGGATTCAAAATACATTGTTTTTCCTCACTTCATAACCCACACATTGCCGTACAGTCCTGCCGCAGTAGTTCCCCCCCCCCCCCCCCCCAAAAAAAAAAATCTTCATTACAGCCATCCTTTTTTAAAAAGTACATTAAAACAACGGAAACATTTTAAACATGTCTTTGTTTTCTAACTTGTCCAGAAGCAGACAACGCAAACTCGGTACAAAGCTGCAGTGAATCTCAGACCAAGAAACTGACAGGGATGGGGTGTGATGGCGGTAAGATCCATAACCTTCTGGCAGTCCAAGGGAACTGATGCCAGGACAGCCCATGGCGCACATGGAGAACATTTAAAACTGACGGACCAAAAAATAAAATAAAAATGGGAGTGAGAGAGAGGCCTTCAACTTGGTTTACAATGCCTGTCTTGCCAGCGGCCGCCCTCTGCATGTCAGGACCGGGGCTGACCAATGCTCTCCAATGCACGCTGTCCAGCGGTCCCTCTCCGAGATGGATTGATGGAAATTTAGCAAGAGCTAAGGTGTTTTTTTTTTTTTTAAATTCATGAGATGATCAAAGGAAATCCATTATTCTAACAAAAAAACAACAACAAACAACCCTTTTTATTGCATGAATATCCACCTTTTATTTATTTATATATATATTTTATAAAAAAAAAAAAAATTGAAACTAATAAGTATAGGGTGGAATATGCTGTAAATGACGGCAACATTTTTTTTATTTTTATTTTTGGGTGGGTGGGAGAATCACCGGCGAGTGAGACACTTAACCCTTTGTGCTTTAACAGACTAAGCTTGGTTGCCGATATAGTAATACCGCCCCCCCCCCCCCTTTCCTATGGGTTTCAGCTATGCTCCCCAAGGTGCCTATTGATGATTGACAGCTGGAGGGCTTAAAGCAATTCCTGTTGCACTTTTGAACAAGGTTTTCGATTCGAGGACTACAAATAACCATTTTAACACTAGTGATTTTTTATTTTTTATTTTTTATTGTTTGTGTAAAAATTGTGAACGCAAGTGGAAAGCGGGTGATGTCTTTTCCTGGTTTGTTACTTGTCTTACTTCACAGAGAAGAGGATTCTTGCAGTAACTGAGAGACTGTTTCGCTCTGTAGCCTCCCATGTGGTTCAATTGTTTAGTTTTTTTTTTAAATAGAACAGTGTTCCCAACCAGAGTGCCTCCAGCTGTTGCAAAACTACAACTCCCAGCATGCCTCGACAGCCTTCGGCTGTCGAGGCATGCTGGGAGTTGTAGTTTTGCAACAGCCGGAAGCTCCCTAGTTGGGAAACATTGTTTATACAATAAACTATGGTAAAATTAAACTCCACCCTTGAAACCACAGTCAGGGATTTGCCTCTTAAGCGATTTTCTGATGTATAGCTATTACAGATCCCAGAGTGCAATACGTTTCCGTTCAGAATCTGCGGGAACATTCAACAGGTTCAGTGTTTCTGCGGACGCCGGAATAAGGATTCCACCAGGTGCACAGTGCAGCAGAATCCCATTGAAATCAACAGGACACTGCTGCAGCGGAACAGATCTGCGGATTCCGCCTGGAAATTTCTGTCATGTGAACATATAGCCTTAAAGGGGTACTCCCGTGGAAAACTTTTTTTTAAATCAACTGGTGCCAGAAAGTCAAACAGATTTGTAAATCGCTTCCATTAAAAAAATCTTAATCCTTCCAGTTTTTTAGGGGCTGTATACTAAAGAGAAATCCAAAAAGGCAATGCATTTCCTCTGATGTCATGACCACAGTGCTCTCTGCTGACATCTGCTGTCCATTTTAGGAACTGTCCAGAGCAGCATATGTTTGCTATGTTTTTTTTTGTTTTTTTTTCCTGCTCTGGACAGTTCCTGAAATAAACAGCAGAGAGCACTATGGTCATGACATCAGAGGAAATGAGGGAATTTAGTATACAGCCCCTAAAAAGTACTGGAAGGGTAAAGATTTTTTAGTAGAAGTAATTTACAAATCTGTTTAACCTTCTGGCACGAATTGATTTAAAAAAAAAAAATCATTTCCACAGGAGTACCCCTTTAAAGGGTTATTCAATTGAAAAAAAGGTAAATTTCCAAAAACTTCACTTTAGTGAAACTGAGGACTGGTCTGGTACTGTTTTAAAAGAAATTAGCTCTTTTTATTTTACTTTTTTATTCCTGGATAACACAATGCTCCGCTGAAAACATTTTATCCCCTATCCACCTCCAGGCCGGCAGCGCTGGCGTCCGGAACATGTAACTAGTACGTAGCAGTCATGCCTCCTCCCATAGACATGAATGGAGGGGGCGTGGTGTGGTGTCACTAGGGGGGTGTGGCGATGATGTCACGTCTCTGTCTCAGTGGCAGCACCCGGCACAGAATGCCGGGGGCTGCAGAGAGATCCCCGGGATTCCTAGCGGCAGGACCCCTTCGATCATACATCTTATCCCGTATCCTTTGGATAGGGGATAAGATGTATAAAGCTGGAATACCCCTTTAAAGTCAATGGAAGTAATGTTAGTGCCTAAAACAACTCACTCTACTCTTTTCTGCTTCTCACCGCCTTGGGGCCCCCTATTCCAGTGTTGGGACACATATCTGTAAGAGATTTATAGTATGTCCTGTTGATATGCCATCAATGTCCCAGATGGAAACACCCCCTTAAACATCTCACTAGGCCCCCAATCATCTGCTTGATGCCTTTGTTGGGCTGGTGGACACATTCAATGTACCAGGTTTGGGAAGTTTAAAAATTTAAATAAATAAATCCTATCCTAAATAAATAATCCTTGTCTAAGCGGGTGCAGTAGCCAAAACGTAGCGCATACTCCAGCGGCGCGGCTGCTCCCATCAAGTGTCTGCATGGATGCTGGAGAAAGAGGAATTGCCATAACATTGTAGAGCCTCGGAGGAGTGGTTGT
Organism: Hyla sarda; assembly: GCF_029499605.1. NCBI lineage: Eukaryota > Metazoa > Chordata > Amphibia > Anura > Hylidae > Hyla > Hyla sarda. The sequence continues at coordinate 22,534,141 of NC_079197.1, forward strand.
CCTGGATTACAAATACATGTCTGCTTTCATCCGGAGACAGCGCCACACATGTTCACAGGTTGTATGTGGTGTTGCAGGTCATCAACATTTACTTTTAAAGAGGGTACTCCGCTGCTCAGCGTTTGGAACAAAGTGTTCCGAACGCTGGCGCCGGGAGCTTGTGACGTCATAGCCCCATCCCCTCAATGCAAGTCTATGGGAGGGGGCGTGACAGCCGTCACGCCCCCTCCCATAGACTTGCATTGAGGGGGTGGGGCTATGACGTCACAAGCTCCCGGCGCCAGCGTTTGGAACACTTTGTTCCAAACACTGAGCAGCGGTGTACCCCTTTAAAAACTTTAGAAAAACTTTGAAAGGAAAGGTGATGTCTGATCGCAGGGGGTCCAACCGCTGGGACCTCCTGCGCTCTTCCTGCATGGTTCTTCGCCTCGCCTCGTGCACGGAGCGGGGACTGACATGCATCTCTATAGGAGAGCCGTAGATGCACAAGCTGTCAAGACCCCCCCCTAATCAGACACTTTAAAATCAGACATTTTCCTACATGGGATTAACCCTTTTGATGACGCTGAGCTGCAATACCATATGCAACAAATGGTCAGGTGTGGCGCTATTTTTATTGATCTATTTAATTAATTTATTTTTTTTAAAGCACCCGATCCAAATCAACCCTCTTTTGAGAATTATAAATATCAAAATGTAATATACTTACTGTTTTAAAGGAAGCCTATCAATATAAAAAAGAAGGCCACTCTACCAGAACAATTTCTAACGCAGGAGGCACTAAGCAGACTGCTATGTAGTCTCTTATTGATTAAAATCCTGAGTTTAGGGGTCCAGTGGGTGGTCCTAATCGGCTATTGCAGTGTGCATGCTGCTCCAATCACTGAGCAAGACCATCCCCTTGACTCCTAAATCCAGAATGATCAGGGATTTTAATCGATGAGATACAAGATGTCCTGAATCTGTTCCAACTTATCGATTGAAATTCCTGATCATTCTGAATTAAGGAGTCCAGTGGGTGGTCCTAATCAGTGAGTGACAGCTATTGCTGTGTGCACGCTCCAATCACTGAGCTGGGCCGCCTACTGGACTCCTAAACTTAGAATGAGCAGGGGTTTTAATCAATAAATTGGAAAAGTCTTGTAAATATTTTATGTTATTGATTAAAATCCCTAATCATTCTGACTAGAGATGAGCGAACTTACAGTAAATTCGATTCGTCACAAACTTCTCGGCTCGGCAGTTGATGTCTTATCCTGCATAAATTAGTTCAGCTTTCAGGTGCTCCGGTGGGCTGGAAAAGGTGAATACAGTCCTAGGAAAGAGTTTCCTAGGACTGTATCCACCTTTTCCAGCCCACGGGAGCACTGGAAAGCTGAACTAATTTATGCAGGATAAGGCATCAACTGCCGAGCCGAGAAGTTCGTGACGAATCGTATTTACTGTAAGTTTGCTCATCTCTAATTCTGACTTTAGGGGTCCAGTCTGCGGTCTGGCTCATTGAGTGGAGCATGCACACAGCGATAGCTGTCACTCACTGATTAGGACCACCCACTGGACTCCTAATCTCAGCGATTTCAATTATTAAAGGGGTACTCCGATGGAAAACTATTTTTTTTTTCTTAGATCAACTGGTGCCAGAAAGTTTTATACAGATTTGGAAATGAGTTCTATTTAAAAAAAAAAATCTTAATCCTTCCAGTACTTATCAGCTGCTGTATGCTCCACAGGAAGTTCTTTTTTTCTTTTTTGTCTGACCACTGTGCTCTCTGCTGACACCTCTGTCCATGTCAGGAACTGTCCAGAGCAGGAGGAGATTCACTATGGTAATTTGCTCCTACTGGGGGACAGAGGTGGCAGCAGAGAGCACTGTGGTCTGACTGGAAAGAACTACACAACTTCCTCTGGAGCATACAGCAGCTGATGAGTATTGAAAGGCCTAAAATGGATGTAATTTACAAATCTGTATAACTTTCTGGCACCAGTTGATTTTATAAACATCAGGAGGAGATAAGACATCAGGGAGGAAAGAAGGATCAGGCATCGGGTGAAATGCCTATTGGGCAACGTTGGTTGGATCCCATGTATTAGTTGTAAGGTGCCCATAGAAGTAATGATAAAAGGGGACTAGTAAACAGGGTTGGTGTTTTACAGATACAGCACCAGTCAAGCCCTATTCTAGTGTATCCCAACCAGGGTGCCTCCAGCTGTTGCTAAACTACAACAGCTGGAGGCACCCTGCAACAGCTGGAGGCACCCTGGTTGGGAAACTCTGGCCTATTCAAATGAACAGGGCCCTGCACTAGATGTAGCCCAAATTTAGCCTAAAAATAAAATAATTCTCCATTATCCCTACCAAAGGATGTGGCAGCAGATGGTTTTCATGTGAATCGTCGCAATGTGTTTTTAAGGGATAACGTGATGTCTTCAGAGCTCAGCATTACCCTGTGTATACATGTCAGGCACAGTACAAATAATCTGTCCAAGTGGAAAGGGCTTACGGCGGGCCGATTCAGAGCTCTGCCTCTTCTTTTTTTTTTTTTGTCTATAAATACATGTACAGGTGATAACAGGGAGGAGATCAGAAACTTTCTGCATTATATAAAGTCTGCATGGGAGGTTTTACCCCCACAACGTGCATATTTAGGGGCTAATTGGGTACAGAGGTTGTCCAGGATAAGAAAAGAGGTTTTGAAACAGCACCCCTCTTGGCTGTATCTGGTATTGCAACTCATTTTCTTTCAAAAGGACCTCTAGGGGTACTATTCTGTCCAATATGACATTGGATAGGGCAGTGCTTTCCAACCAGTGGGCCTCCAGCTGTTGCAAAACTACAACTGCCAGCATGCCGGACAGCTGCTGGCTGTCTGGGCATGCTGGGAGTTGCAGTTCTGCTACAGCTGGAGGCACACTGGTAGGGAAATATATGGTGTTTTTTTTTTTGGGCCCTATTAAAGGGGTACTCCGGTGGAATTTTTTTTTTCTTTAAATCAACTGGTGTCAAAGTTAAACAGATTTGAAATTACTGCTATTAAAAAAAAAATCTTTAATCTTTCCAGTACTTATTAGCTGCTGAATACTACAGAGGAAATTCTTTTCTTTTTGGAACACAGAGCTCTCTGCTGACATTATGAGCACAGTACTCTCTGCTGACATCTCTGTCCATTTTAGGAACTGTCCAGAGCAGCATATGTTTGCTATGAGGATTTTCTCCTACTCTGGACAGTTCCTAAAATGGACAGAGATGTCAGCAGAGAGCACTGTGTCCCAAAAAGAAAAGAATTTCTTCTGTAGTATTCAGCAGCTAATAAGTACTGGAAGGATTAAGATGTTTTAATTGAAGTCATTTACAAATCTGTTAAACTTTCTAGCACCAGTTAAAAAAAAAAAGAAAAGTTTTCCACCGGAGTACCCTTTTAAATAGATTAAAACCAGTGTATAATACCCCCTGCCACTGTACAACCCACAATATAGTTCAATAGGGATACTCTCCCATAAGATTTTACATTGGTCCACCTAAATTGGAGCCGCCCCCTACCAGATGGGTTTTGTGGTGCTGTTTCACAGAAGTAAAAATAAAATAATTCCTTATTCCTAATCTTTCCTTATCCTGGAAAATCTCTTGTCATCATGGTATAGGGGCATCTATTGTTTCAGCTGCATGGTACAGCCCTGGAGCACAGACTGTCATGGCGGTACAGTGCCCCCATGCCACGGTGACTGACCCCTGGTTCCTGGCATCAACTTGTCACTCGTTTTTGTTTTGTTTCATATGTGAGTCAAATGAATTGAAACATGACTTTTTTTTATTTTAAAATAAAAATTATGCAAAATTCTGTGCGTACTTTGGTTTTTTAAGAGCTCTGTTATTTCGGATGTCTGTCCTTCTTATGGTGGAAAGGAAAACTGTCAGCGTTCTCTCCCCGCAAATCAGAATGCGGTGATAATAATGGGGGACTTTAACTATCCTGATATAAATTGGGAGACTGAGTCCTGTGAATCTCATAAAGGAAACAGGTTTCTGACTATAACTAAAGACAATTATCTATCCCAAATAGTGCAGGGCCCAACCAGAGGGGGCGCCCTACTAGACTAAATATTAACCAACAGACCTGACAGAGTAATGTGCAGGTAGAAGGACACCTAGGAAATAGTGATCATAATATAATACATTACAACTTGTTCTTCAATAAGGGAATCTCTCGAGGGGCCACAAAAACAATGAACTTTAGGAAGGCCAAGTTCGATCAACACAGAGAAGCCCTTAACAATGTAAAATTGGGAGAATGTTCTGTAAAACAAGAATACTGAAAACAAAATATTCTAAATTCTCACTGTAAGAGGTATATATATATACCTTATGGGAATAAAATGGTAAGGAATAGAAGAAAACCAATTTAAATGAAAAAGCATTTAAACTACTAAAACAGGACAACAGTGAAGAAGCATTAAAGCTATAGAGAAAAGTGTTAAATATGTAAAAAACAGATAAAACAGATTAACCCTTTAACGACGCAGGACATATTTACATCCTGCGCCGGCTCCCGCGATATGAAGCGGGGTCGCGCTGCGACCCCGCATCACATCGCGTCGGTCCCGGCGCTCATCAACGGCCGAGACCCGCGGCTAATACCACACATCGCCGATCGCAGCGATGTGCGGTATTAACCCTTTAGAAGCGGCGGTCAAAGCTGACCGCCGCTGCGAAAGTGAATGTATCCCGGCTAGTCAGTGGGGCTGTTCGGGACCGCCGCGGTGAAATCGCGGCGTCCCGAACAGCTTGCAGGACACGGGGAGGGCCCTTACCTGCCTCCTCGGTGTCCGATCGATGAATGATTGCTCCGTGCCTGAGATCCAGGCAGGAGCAGTCAAACGCCGATAACACTGATCACAGGCGTGTTAATACACGCCTGTGATCAGGATGAGAGATCAGTGTGTGCAGTGTTATAGGTCCCTATGGGATAACAATGATCAGTATAAGAGATCAGTGTGTGCAGTGTTATAGGTCCCTATGGGACCTATAACACTGCAAAAAAAAAGTAAAAAAAAAAGTGTTAATAAAGGTCATTTAACCCCTTCCCTAATAAGTTTGAATCACCCCCCTTTTCCCATAAAAAAAGTGTAAATAAATAAAAATAAACATATGTGGTATCGCCGCGTGTGTAAGTGTCCGAACTATAAAAATATATAATTAATTAAACCGCACGGTCAATGGCGTACACGCAAAAAAATTCCAAAGTCCAAAAAAGCGTATTTTGGTCACTTTATACCATTAAAAAGTGACCAAAAAGTCCAATCAAAACAAAAATCATACCGATAAAAACTTCTGATCACGGCACAAAAAATGAGCCCTCATACCGCCCTGTACGTGGAAAAATAAAGTTATAGGGGTCAGAAGATGACATTTTTAAACGTATAAATTTTCCTGCATGTAGTTATGATTTTTTCCAGAAGTCCGACAAAATCAAACCTATATAAGTAGGGGATCATTTTAACCGTATGGACCTACGGAATAATAAGGTGTCATTTTTACCGAAATATGCACTGCGTAGAAACGGAAGCCCCCAAAAGTTACAAAATGGCGTTTTTTCTTTGATTTTGTCGCACAATGATTTTCTTTTCCGTTTCGTCGTGGGCTGGGAAGTGGCAAATGAGGTTCAACACTGATAAATGTAAGGTAATGCACATGGAGAGGAAAAATCTGGGCTGGGATTATGTATTAAATGGGAGAACACTGGGGTCGACTGACATGGAAAAGGACTTAGGAGTCTTAGTTAATAGTAAATTTAGCTGTAGAGACCAGTGTCAGGCAGCTGCTGCCAAGGCAAATAAAATCATGGGGGGCATCAATAGGGGCATAGATGCCCACGACAAGGAAATAATTCTACTGCTGTACAAATCACTAGTCAGACCACACATAGAATACTGTGTACAGTACTGGTCAGACCACACACACAGAATACTGTGTACAGTACTGGTCAGACCACACATAGAATACTGTGTACAGTACTGGTCAGACCACACACACAGAATACTGTGTACAGTACTGGTCAGACCACACATAGAATACTGTGTACAGTACTGGGCACCAGTGTACAAGAAAGATATAGTGGAGCTGGAGAGGGTTCAAAGACGGGGAATGGGAGGACTACAGTACCTAGAAAGATGATCAGAATTAGGGTTATTTAGTTTAGAAAAAAAGAAGGCTTAGGGGAGACCTAATAACTATATATAAATATATCAGGGGACAGTACAGAGATCTCTCCCATGATCTATTTATACCCAGGACTGTATCTATAACAAGGGGGCATCCTCTATGTTTAGAGGAAAAAAGGTTTCTACACCAGCACAGATGGGGGTTCTTTACTGTAAGAGCAGTGAGACTGTGGAATTCTCTCCCGGAGGATGTGGTCATGGTGAACTCTAAAATAATTTAAAAGGGGTCTGGATGCATTTTGAGAACAACAACATTACAGGTTATGGATTCTAGATTTATAGGGACAGAACGTTGATCCAGGGATTTATTCTGATGCCATATTTGGCGTCAGGAAGGAATTTTTACCTCTAGTATGAGTTGTTTTTTTTTTTTGCCCTCCTCTGGATCAACTCAGTAGGGACTCATTAAGGTTATAGGTTGAACTTGATGGACTCTGGTCTTTTTTCAACCTTATGAACTATGTTACTGTTATGAACTATGTAATGCTATAAAATACCAGGTAATATAAAACATTATATCCATTTTATTTATTATAAATCTATCAATTCCAACAATCACAGCGACCGACAAAAAAAACAAAACCATCTCAATGACCAATCTGATTGGCCAGGATTAGATTGCGAGACCAACACACTGATTGTGCAATCATAAAACCCCTCTCGGAGCACAGATCAGGTTTCTGACATTACATGGTGTAAGTCAGGCCACAGATTGTGGTTCAGTTTAGAACACTGTTTCCCAATCAATGTGCCTCCTGCTGTTGTAAGACTACAACTCCCAGCATGCTGGGAGTTGTTTTGCAACAGCTGGAGGCATACTGGTTTAGAATAAGGCAAAAAAAAAAATTGTGACAAACAGCCAAACCAAATAGAACGGTCACTGTGCCCTGCTTGTTACGCCTGCCATGTGACAATGTAAGCTGTGCTCTTATGTCTACTTTAGGGTAAACATTCTGCACATTTGCTTGACTCTGAGGCACTAGGACTACTCGGAAAGGTTTCTGCAGACACCGGAATCGGGATTCCCCCGCAGTAACGCCAAGCGGTGCACAGTATGTATATGTATTTTCTATTCCTGGATAGTCCATTTTAAGGGTACGTTCAGATGAGCGGATCCACAGCGTATTGACCGCTACATAGTGCCTTTAGATGTGCCTGTTCGGAGCGGCAATACGCCGCTACAAGCAGACACACTTATGTGCGAGTCGCCGCGTGCATGCGCAGTATACTCTCATTTCGTGGCTGCTCTTGGCCTAGCTTAGGGAGCAGGGGAGTGGCTGCGATGTGTGTGAGCAACTCCCACATCGCAGTAGTGTGTCTGCTCGTAGAGGCGTATTGCCTCTCCGAGCAGGCACATCTAAAAGGCACCCTGTAGGGGTCCTTCGGCGGCTGATCCGCAGCGTAAAATACATTGTGGATCCACTTGTCTGAATGTACACTAAGGGTACGTTCACGGGGGGATATTACCTGCGGATTTTCTGCTGTGGAAAATCTGCGGATTTTACTACCATTGACTTCAATGGGTCAGCAGAAAATCCGCAATAGAGACAGATTTGCAGATTTTCCTTTGAACCCATTAAAGTAAGCAGTAGCAAAATCCGCTGCAGTTCTTTTTAGGCCAACCCCTAAAAATTTACATTTTACTGTCATGAAATAGATAGGGGTACCCTGATCACACAAATTTTTACAGTTTGATACGCCCTTCTGTTCCTGAGATCTGAGGGTTTAAAGTTTAAATGGGCACTGTCAGATATAAAAACTTTTGATATGTTGTAAAGCAATTCAAAACCAATAGGTTTTTGAAATTGCTTTCATTAAAACATTTTCAGTATTTAAAAAAAAAACTGCTTCCTGGGATACATACCAGCCTGGCTGTGTCCACTCGTCATCACCTACGTCATGGACCCACTTCATGATTGACAGGTCTGCAGATCTAAAGCTGCTGTGATTGGCTCCCTCACTCTCTGTGTTTACTTCAGTCTCCTGTGTGAGAAGGGGGGAGGGGCGGGAGTACACTGCTGCCTGTGAGGGGAAGGGGAGGGAGTGCACTGCTGCCTGTGAGGAGAAGGGGGAAGGGTCGGGAGTACACTGCTGCCTGTGAGGAGAAGGGTCGGGATTACACTGCTGCCTGTGAGAAGGGGCGGGAGTACACTGCTGCCTGTGAGAAGGGGCGGGAGTACACTGCTGCCTGTGAGAAGGGGCGGGAGTACACTGCTGCCTGTGAGCAGATGATGAAAGATGCTGGTGACTAAAGATGGGGACAGAATGGAGGATTTTTTTGTTTAAAGTGTCCCTGCATGTTTATATGTGTTTGTGGATATATATATATGTGTGTAAATCTGTGTTGTCTAGGTAATGTGCATGTGTATGAATAAATGAAGTCAATGTGTGTGTATCTAATACTGGCGGACTACAATCATATGCCTCCAGCTGTTGCAAAACTACAACTCCCAGCATGCCTGCACAGCCGAATGATGTGTGGGCAAGCTGGGAGTTGTAGTTTTGCAACAGTAGGAGGAACACAGCCTGCAGCAACACTGCTGTAAATTTTTCATTTTTACCAATCATATGCCTCCAGCTGTTGCAAAACTACAACTCAAAGGATGTGTGGGCATGCCGGGAGCTGTAGTTCTGCAAAAGCAGTAAGAACACAGTGTGTGTGTATAGCATAAAACCAGAAAGGAAAGGGTTACAGATATTCACTCCTAAGACCAGTGACTGAGGAGAGTGAGATAGGGGGAGTGGTTATCACCTGAGGAGAATAAAGGGACCCGCCTCCCTGCTTCTAGTAGACAACATTAACGTAAATCAGAAATAAAGCTAATTCTGAGAGAAATATAGGTCATAGACACATAAAAATGATATGTGCATGATCAGGATAAGATGCTGAGCAATATATATATATTTTTTTTTGGGGGGGGGGCTGACAGGTACACTAACAATTCAGGGAGTCAGATGGGCGGGACTTACCGTTAAAAAATAGGAGTGACTAGCAGTTTATGGGCGGGATTATACAGTCTGGTGGTGTGAATGTTGTACATTGAGGAGCGTGTATCCTTAATACACACCCCCTGACTGTATAATCCCGACCATCACCTGATAGTCACTCCCATTATTAAAAATTAAGCCCCACCCATTTGACTGATTCCCTAAACTTTCAACTATAAACCCTCTCAGGAACGGAAGGGCGTATCAAGAAACTGTACAAATGGTGTGTGACCGAGCATCCTAAGCTACGGTATTTAATGATAATTCATTCTTATTTTTGGGGCTCTATAAGAACTTAGTTGGGGCAGAGCTGCAATACCGGACACAGCCCACAGAAAAGAGGGGCTCTACCAGAAAGCAGCCATTTTCACAAATTTAGGGCAACCGCTAATACTTCCATAAAGTGCACATCAAGAACACATATTGGGGGGATCCGTGTCGCAAGCTACAATCTTTAGAAACCTTTATCCTATTATGTGCAAAACTTCCAAACCCCCTGTATTGAACCACATATGGACCTTAAAAAGGTGTAATCCATAGATAACTTACCACCTATACACAAGGTAGGTGATAAGTATCTGATGTCAGGGGGTCCAACCACTGATCACAAGAATGCCGGTCCCGAGTGCTGCTGAGTGAATGAAGCAGTAATTCACATGGTTGACCACTGCTTCATTTACTCGCTATGGGACTGAAGATGTGCTGTACTCTTATAGAATGATGTTTCCCAACCAGGGTGCCTCCAGCTGTTGCAAAACGACAACTCCCAGCACGCCCGGACAGCCTTCGGCTGTCCGGGCATGCTGGGAGTTGTTGTTTTGCAACAGCTGGAGGCAAACTGGTTGGGAATACAGCCATAGAGAGTGGATAGAGCCTCAAAGGGCCTCAATTCTAGTGATCAGTGGGGGTCCCAGGGTCAGACCACCTATCCCATGGATGAGCGATACATTTACCATATCGGAATCTTTAAGGTCACCCATTTAGAGGGGACACCTAGGTTAGTGTGCACCTTTACCAGTCTATACATGTAGATCTCGCACAAGCACCAGAAAAACAAACTTCCTAGCCAGTAAACAAACGTTGCACGTGATAGTCATTGCCCCAGAACCCCCCCCAAAAAATGAGTTTCTCGTAAGTAATAAAATCACCACTCAAATTTCTATAAAATCAGAGTAATTTTTGTGTGGGAGATTTATCACAACCAGTCAGACTATGAGCACCGCCTCTATCTTTTGTGATAAATCTCCTTTCTTTGAGGAGTTCCTTGGAGTTAGTGAACTTTGACTATTACGATTAGTACCCGTATGCTAGTCCCAGAAGCAATGGGCATCGTATATGGCTGCTGTAGTCTCTCAGTGCTTGCTGACTGGTGGCCTGGTTAACGCACCGTAGATTACGGTTACAATTTTCAGCTCGGTATGGCGGTTAGAGCTTGGACTTGGGGGTACTCTGGATCAGCTTCTGCATATCACAAAGAGCCTGCTCCAAGTAATGCGCCATCCTTGCTGCGTTGGTTTCGGCACAACTGTTGAATGCGGACACGGAGAAGTTGATGTGCTCTTCCATGGGGTTGTAACAAACGCCATACCCGTCGGGCACCACCGGGCCGAAGCACATGACACAATCTGTTTTGGCAGGCACCTGCAAAACAATAAAACGTGTCAGTCAGATGAGGCAAATGAGGTATGAAGATGGGGTATGAAGAGAAGAGTGAAGTGGGGTACCTGGCTGGTGGAGAGGTTGAAATGCATCGCCACAGCATAGGACGTATCCATGAAGAGCTCCGGTATGCTGACCAAGTCCTCAATGGCTTGAATCTTTAGCCCCAGAAGATGTCGGTCTATGGCTTTTCCATTAATTGCCTGTGGAATCGAAGGGAATTATAACTTCATAAATGAGGCAATATCACAGATGTAACTTTAAAAAAAAATTGACATGTCCTAGAGATTGGTCAGGGTCTGAGTGTTCAGACCCTGACCAACTATTTGAACAACAATCTCATAGACTTACATTATAAATTTGTCTTGCTTAGCATGCTATTCTCCCAGCTAGTTCTAGCTATGGGTCGCAGTCTAAACACTAGGACCACGACCAACCGAAACATGTCAAAAGTTATTTATTTATTTTTTTTTAAGTGACAGTGAACGTTTTATATGTTGTACATTTTGGCAAAACATTTACCTTTCTAATATACTTCATAAAAAAAAAAATGTTGTCCTTTTTATTGAAATCATGGCTTTTAAAATAGATAACTAGAGGTCCCAATATTATCCAGAACATAATCCTGTCCGGCTGCAGCTGAAGTACAGGCTGGCACAAAGTCCAGGAAGTGAGGACGGGGCTAGCACTCCTCTGTGCTCACTCCTGTCCTATTAGACTGCAGCATGAAAACAGAGGAGGAGGGGTTTACAGAGCAGCCTGTAGTTATTGGATGAAGAGACCCAGCACAGCAAACTCGAGGAAGTGAATGCATGGTGAGTTGGGGCGGGCTCAGTGCTTGCGTTGGACACACCTCTTCCTGAGCTGTGGATGTCAGAATGAGTGAGCAGTGGGGAAGTTCATTCCTTCCCCTCCTTTTCTGATATGCAGGATCATTTTAAATGTTCCCTGTAGTGCCTTCTTTAGGTATCTGCAGTGGAGACATGCAGTACAGGCACAATTTGGCTCCTTGGAGGTAACCCCGCTCTTCTCTGATGTGGAGTTGCTTCTGGGCACCACTGATCTCGCTAAACCACTAACACAGACATATGCTCTCCTTAAATCGGTGGGTCCTAGCACTTGACCTTGCATATGAGAAGTGTGTGGTTGATATCACTATGGTGTCTGAGGATCATTGGATGAGGTGGTTGGGACTTACTATTCTACGGTTGTTAGTTAGTGTGAGAGACTTGCTGATCCAATTTCGTTTCATTCTTTGTTTGTATAATACTCCGGTTAGGCTGAAGCAGATTGGAGTTTCTCCTTCCGGTGTGTTTTCGGTGTCAAACGCAAGAACGGCAATCCAGCGTGGGTAAGTAGAAAATCCAGATTTTATTAACTCACGTTAAAAACGGTACAAACAACCAGCAGATCAGACACGTTTCAGGCGCAAGCGCCCTTCGTCAGTGACGAAGGGCGCATGCGCCTGAAACGCGTCTGATCTGCTGGTTGTTTGTACCGTTTTTACCGTGAGTTAATAAAATCTGGATTTTCTACTTACCCACGCTGGATTGCCGTTCTTGCGTTTGGATTTGTGTGCACCAGGCTGGGTGCGAATCCGTGTCGAGGGTGTACGGGTGGAGCAAGCTGGATTACATTGCCTAAATACTTGTCAAGTTTTTGGTGTCAGTCTGAGGTGGGCACTCTTGTGCACGCAATGTGTGTGTGTGTGTGTGTGTGTGTGTGTGTGTGTGTGTGTGTGTGTGTGTGTGGGGCACAGTTTTGGAGACAGGTGGTGTTTTTTTTGGCAGATCACCTAGAATTCCCTTTGTCTTGTCCCCTGAGGTCCGTCTCTTGGGTCTCATCAATGGGCTGGAATCAGGTTCCCATAGGCGCCTGCTGATTTGGTTTCTGTTGTTCTGTGCACATAAAGTACTTATGTCCTGGAAGGATACTGTGACCCCTCCTCTGTCTCGCTGGAAAGCATTGGTGAATACATATCCTAATCCCTGGGATAGCACTGTGAATGTATTGTGTATTGCCACACTGTACTGCTATGGTCACCTGATGCTTGGTTTTGTTTCTTTTTTTTGTCTTTTGTTTACTCAATTGATAAAAAAAAAAAAAAAAAAAAAGGGAGTGAGCAGAAATACAGAGGGAATTGTGGGGCCAATACAGACGCTAGACCCATAAAGACATATGTAAAGCATCTATTTGACCTGCATTACATATACTACACCAAAATTATAAAAATTGTGAAACAAATTGCTTCTTTCACGCCCCCCGAGGAAGAAATTTGTTAGCGAAACGGTTGTTGGGGCTTGACAGGTATGGTCTGGCACCCTATATGATTTATCATACTATTCATGTCCAGATTTTTCTATATTGCCTTATCTCCGGTGTTATATGTATGTATATTATGCATTGTTACTTGGCATGTTCCATTGTAGCGTTTTATGCCTATTACATATGGGTATAGCCTATCTACTCTAAATGCTCTGTTGCTTTTGTATCTTTATATGTTTTTTTAACCTATTGAGTTTAAGAAATGTAATAGGTGCGGGTATCAGGCAGAAGTCGTGTTGTGTATTTCAACTAGAGATGAGCGAACTTACAGTAAATTCGATTCGTCACAAACTTCTCGGATCGGCAGTTGATGACTTATCCTGCGTAAATTAGTTCAGCTTTCAGGTGCTCCGGTGGGCTGGAAAAGGTGGATACATTACTAGGAAAGAGTCTCCTAGGACTGTATCCACCTTTTCCAGCCCAACGGAGCACCGGAAAGCTGAACTAATTTACGCAGGAAAAGTCATCAACTGCCGAGCCGAGAAGTTAGTAACGAATCAAATTTACTGTAAGTTCGCTCATCTCTAATTTCAACCTTTATAGAGCTCAGAGGCAAGAAGAGGCTAACATGCAAAATGTACAAGTGTAGTCCTTATAATGGACCACAACGTCCTATATGTGAAATGTTCAGCCATGGTCAGCATGTGACACTTACCATGTCTGTGTAGGCACGATGGGCTTGAACCGCTTTTCTGAGTAGATCCACCTTCTCTAGGTTCTAAAAAAATAAAAAAAAGTGGTAACCATAGCCGCTTCTCACACAAGCAAATGCAGTGGTCCCCTAAGTTACAATATGAATCGGTTCCAGGATGACCATTGTATGTTGAAACCATTGTATGTTGAGACCATAACTCTATGGAAACCTGGTAATTGGTTCTGAAGCCACCAAAATGTCATCCAAAAATAGGAAAAAGTGAGGATTAAACAAAAATAAGTAGATAACTAATATAGATAAAGCAAATCCTTACATATAAAAGTAAGAAAGATCTGCTGGGAGCTGTAATCACTGTCTATGTAGAGGACGGGAGCTTCTTCAGGGTCCTGTACAGTACACAGTGTCCTAAAAAAGTAACATGGAATCGCACCCACCTGGTGTCCAAAGGAGCAGGTAACCCTGGTACAGGTAAAGAGTACAGAACATGTAATACCTCGCTGTACTGTAGGGGGCGCTACCAGACATAAGTCAGTGCATACACTTCAGCAATACAGGTAAAGAGTACAGAACATGTAATACCTCCCTGTACTGTAGGGGGCGCTACCAGACACCAGTCAGTGCATAAACTTCAGCAATACAGGTAAAGAGTACAGAACATGTAATACCTCCCTGTACTGTAGGGGGCGCTACCAGACACCAGTCAGTGCATCTTCAGTAATTCAGGGGTTTTACCAGTGATTGCCCATTCTGATTGGTCGATTTTTCCGGCCATTGACAGGTATCACAGATCTGGACTGTCTGTAGCATTGTATGGTGAGTCTGGTTTTAGGTTATAATGGTCCAGAAAAGACCGAAAATATTGTAACCTGAGGGACCATTGTACTAGTGTCACAGTAATCACTCACCTGTTTCGCAGAATCCTCCATTCCTTGAACAAACTCCAGGGACGCCACAGAGGCAGAGCGAATAGTGTCGGTCCTTCCTAGGCGGAACATTCGTAATGATGCGCTCTCATAGGTAGCGCAGGCCCTTCCATACATCCTTCAGTCAATGCAAATAATAGGTTACTGGTGACATTTGGATACTTCATATCTTACATCTTCCAGGCCATTCTCATCCACATTTGCATTCATTACTATGTAAGCCTGCTTCCCCTAGAATCTCTTACTGTATCAATGTTTTCCTATCTATTGCTTTGGTCCATTGCTGTGTGGGAAGTATACATTTTTTTACACTATAGAGCAGTGTTTCTCCAACCAGTGTGGCTCCAGCTGTTGCAAAACTACAATTATGCCTGGACATATATGACATCAAGTCACACTCTCTGAGTGCTCCCGTTCCTGCTCCCCTCCACCCGCCTATCTGCTCAGGACAAGACATTGACATAAAGAGAGGGGAGTTCAAATTACTACTCATTAGATTTTAATGGGGTACTTCACCCCATAGACATCTTATCCCCTATTCAAAGGGTAGGGGATAAGATGTCCCCTCAATCTCCCTGCTGCACCTGGCGTTCGCTTAGAGCATCCGTGCCATATGACTGGTGATGCGGGGCGGAGGCTCGTGACATCACGTCCACACCCCGCTTGTGAAGTCACGGCCACGCACCCTCAATGCAAGTCTATGGGAGGGGGCGTGACTGAGTCACGCCCCCTCCCATAGACTTGCATTGAGGGTGCGTGGCTGTGACATCATGAGCAGGGCGTGGCATCACGAGCCTCCGCCCCGCATCTCCAGTCATCCATCAAGGAGCGAAGTTCGCTCTGTGCACCGGATGTTTGGGTTGCCGCAGCCGAGATCACTGGGTCCCCAGCGGCGAGACCCCTGCTATCAGACATTTTATCCTCTATCTTTTGTATAGATGTCTATGGGGTGGAGTACCCCTTTAAGGCAGACGGAAGCCTCTATAAGACAGCAGTGAGCCTGTACTAGAACTATTGTGACTAAGAAAGCGCTGTCAAATATCAAAATAAATGTCCCAGAAATCCCTTTTAATCAATAATACCCAAAACGTCACCCTTCTTACCGGTAATAGGCCAGCTGGAGCGCTATTTGGATAAAGGCATCCGGGCTCAACTTTTCTGACTTTGGGAAATTTTTCCCAAACCCCTCAAAAACGATCACTTTAACATCCAGGTCGTGAACCATTCTAAAAAAAAAAAAAAAGGGAAGCACAAGAAATGAGCGGAAAAGCAGCTGCACAAAATGTGACATTATATAGTGAACTTTACCACTACTGGGATCATCCCGTTAAATCAGTGTCTCCAAACCTGGGTGCCTCCAGCTGTTGCAAAACTAAAACTCCCAGCTAGATGTTACATTGAATGCTAATTTTTTTACTAATACCGTCAACTAATGTACCGCCAACCCCAAGGTGGTATTTATATGTTGGCTCACATGTTCAGGTTCTGCTTGGCTTTGTCAATGTCGTTCTTGATTTCTGGAGTGATGTTGAAGCGAAGTTTCTTAGGCATTGGTAGTGGAATCATCGGTGACCTCACCAGATCCGGCTTCTTCCTGCATTAAAAAAAGAAGCAGTTGCCAAACGGCATTGTCATACAGGTACTAAGATGTTTTATAGAAGTGGCGTTCCTTTATTTTGACTCAATTCGACTCTCCGGGGATTGCTGCTTTAATCCGTCGTTTTAGATGCACAATGTGGTATAATCTCGAATCCCTGAAGGGCACCCTGGGAGCCCTGCAATTGTCCGATGGCTAACTGTTTCGATTTTCACACAACTGTGCTTTTTTTATCTGATCCCCGGGGAGTCGAGGTGGGGCTATTCTTCCTCTTTCCCCAGCCTTACCCTTGTAGAGTTTACTCTGGGGAAGGTATGGTCTGATTCCGGAGGTAGCCTCTCTCGGGACTATTGTCTCATTACATGGGTGCCTAATGTTTTTGCTTCGGTCTTTTATTTTTATGTACTTTTCAGTTGTACAGTATCCGATTGCTATTGCTTTTGTATTACAAAATTGTTTAATAAAAAAAATATTTAAAAAAATAAAATCTATATATATCTATCTATCTATATATCTATATATATATATATATATATATATATATATATCTATCTATATATATATCTTCTCTCTATCTATCTATATATATATCTTCTCTCTATCTATCTATCTATATATATATATATCTATCTATATCTCTAAAAAAATAATAATATTATTATATATATATATATATATATATATATATATATATATATATATATATATATATATATATATATATATATATATATATATATATAATATATAATTTTGGCTCAGTTAATTTTCCCCTATACATGTTAAACGTGTTGACAAATGTATTTTTTGGATAGATCTGACATTTATTTACGGTAGTTTGTGCTGTGTTTTTAAAGGGGTACGCCACCCCTAAAAATCTTATCCCCTATCCAAAGGATAGGGGACAAGATGTCTGATCGCAGGGGTCACGCTGCTGGGGACCCCCGTGATCTCGGCTGCGGCACCCCAGACATCCGGTGCACAGAGCGAACTTCGCTCCATATAACTGGCGATGCAGAGGCTTGTGACGTCACGGTCACACCCCGCTCGTGATGTCATGGCCACACACCCTCAATACAGGCCATCACGCCCCCTCCCATAGACTTGCATTGAGGGGGCGTGGCTGTGACGTCACGAGCCTCCGGTGCTGCACCCGACACTCTAAACGAACGCCGGGTGCAGGAGAGAGATTGCGGGGGTCCCCATTGGCGGGACTCCCGCGATCAGACATCTTATCCCCTATCCTTTAGATAGGGGATAAGTTGTCTAGGGGCAGAGTACCCCTTTAAATTTTGCTGGAATATGTATTTGGCACTAGAGCAGAACAAAGTCTTGTACAAAGTTGCTCTGCTTTCCAAAGGTTCCGATCCCCCAAATAATTCACAAATTACACAGTCCAGAATCTAATTCAAGACTTCTCCGGGGTAATCGCAATAGTTGGAAAGCAACGACTTTTACGTGTCCAAATGAAATAACAGATTCAGATTCGGTGAATCTTACTGTACAGTTCACTTGACTCTAGCGTTGGACACATATTTGGGCATAAAGATTTAGACCGGGTTCACACAAAGGAATTTCTTCTGCTCGGAAATTACGGTGCAGCAGCCTCCAATTGTTTTCAATGGGAATCTGCTGCAGGGTGCACACTGCTGAACTTCTCTGCTGCAGAAATTCTAATTCCAGGCTCTGATGAAAGAATGATCATGTTCATTCTTCTGGCTGATCCGCTCAGAAATGCACTGCTGTCTAGGGCAACAGAAAAGTAGTCCGCAGGGGCCTAGCGCCACCTACTGTCGGCACTGGCCGCCCTTGGAATTTGTCCGGAGATTCAGTCATGTGAACCTGACCTTAGAGTAATCATTGGCAAATTTTGCATTAATATATTTACATAAATAAATAAATTCTAAATAGATTTAAAAGAAAATGTGAAAATGACATTAAATGTAGTTATTGCAAATGATAAGCACAATGGGGGACATTTACAGAGAGTGGTGCCAATTCTTAACTATTTTAGAGCACAAAAGTTGCTGTAATCGTTGCAGACGTGTGCCAAATTTATCAAACTGGGCACGGACTTTGATACATTTTGCTAATGCACCTTCTAAATAAAGTCGCAGATTTTGTGCGGACATGCAACTTGTGTGTGAAAAGTCGCATATACCGGACTCAAAATTCACACAGAAAATGTAGGACAGGGCTGAATTGACCTAAGAAACCGTCTATTTCTGGTAACGTGCGACAATTTAGCAACATTCGCACTTAGTAAATCAATGACCACTACACAAAGTGCTCTAAATGGGTAAAAATCATGGTAACAATTCTAAAGCAATTGTGGCACAAAAAGTCGCACGGACCCAACGTGCGACAAACAGAGAAGAAAGCAGTTTAAAATGCTTTCTAAATGTCTTGATAAATCCTGCCCAATAACCTTACGTGTATTCAACGACGTGGTCGAGCAAGGCCACGATAGGCGGTCCTTCTGCAGGAGCGTGTTCATATATCAGCCCACAAGACCCGTCCTCTGCCACTATGAACTGAGAACACACAGGATATGAAATACCCCAATAAGATACAAATTCTGCCCACAAAACCTCCCCAGACAATGGTCTCTCCTACCTGAAGGGTCTTGTCAAACCACCTGTTGCCACTGTTCAGGCGGCTGCCTCCGCCATGCAGCATCTGAGCAGCCACGCGGCTCTTGTAGAGTTCATCAGAGACCTTGGGCATCGGGCCGTCCAGGCAAACAGTGAAGATGCTCTTCTCGATCGAGCGCACCGACTCCTTGTTGATTTTATCTAGTTATAGAAGAGAAGGCATCAGAGGACTAATTTAAAGGGGTACTCCCGTGGAAAACATTTTTTTTTTTTTTTTTTTAAATCAACTGGTGCCAGAAAGTTAAACAGATTTGTAAATCACTTCTATTGAAAAATCTTAATCCTTCCAGTACTTTTTAGGGGCTGTATACTAAAGAGAAATCCTCTGATGTCATGACCACAGTGCTCTCTGCTGACCTCTGCTGTCCGTTTTAGGAACTGTCCAGAGCAGTATATGTTTGCTATGGGGATATTCTCCTGCGCTGGACAGTTCCTAAAATGGACAGCAGAGGTCAGCAGAGAGCACTGTGGTCATGACATCAGAGGAAATGCATTTCTTTTTTGGATTTCCATTAGTATACAGCCCCTAAAAAGTACTGGAAGGATTAAGATTTTTTTAATAGAAGCGATTTACAAATCTGTAATTTTCTAGCATCAGTTGATTTTAAAAAAAAAAAAAAGTTTTCCACGGGAGTACCCCTTTAAAGGGGTACTCCGTTGAAAAACAATATTTTTCATATTAACTGGCTTCAGAAAGTTAAACAGATTTGTAAATTACTGCTATTAAAAAATCTTAATCTTTCCAGCTGCTGAAGTTGAGTTGTTCTTTTCTGTCTGACACCTCTGTCTGTCTCAGGAACTGTCCAGAGCAGGAGAGGTTTGCTATGGGGGTTTGCTCCTACTCTGGACAGTTCCCGAGACAGACAGAGGTGTCAGCAGAGAGCACTGTTGTCAGACAGAAAATAACAACTCAACTTCAACAGATAATAAGTACTGGAAGGATTAAGTTTTTTTTAATAGAAGTAATTTACAAATCTTATATTGATGCGGAGTAGATGCATTTACGTCCTGAGTCATTAAGAGAGAGGTTAAGGTTCCTGGACTCCAACATAAAACCTGCAATTGGTCCCCCCACTCACCATGTGTCATTTATAATACAGGAGGGGCTCTTTTGAAATAATTGTTTACCAGGGAGATGAAGGCCTTGGGAAAGGCCAACAATATGAGATTGAATATGGGGCTGTGTCAGCATGGCTTTATTTTGCCAGACACAGCGCCGTACATTTTATAGAGGCTGTTCTTGGTACTGCATACGAAGATCCAGAAAAATGTACTGGTAAAAGGTAAAGGTATAGTTTAGAAGGCGGTAAATGCTCCTATGCCTTCTAATGTGTAGACAGTTCTCTATGTCCAATGTAAGATCTTTATCACTGTACACCGACAATGCTGGGCAACACAGAACAATTTGTCACTTATAGCATTGATTTACAGTATAGTCACAGGCAACGTATGGCATATGTTTTAGTCAAATTTAGTACAGTGCCGTTTCAGTTCAAAGTAGAGTATCCCTTTAAAGGGGTACTCCGGCGTTTAGACATCTTATCTCCTATCCAAAGGATAGGGGATAGGATGCCTGATCACGGGGGTCCTGCCGCTGGGGACCCCCCGTGATCTTGCACGCTGCACCCTGTTAGAATCAGTCCCCGGAGCGTGTTCGCTCCGGGTCTGATTACTGTCGATCACGGGGCCGCAGCGTTGTGATGTCACGGCCCCGCCCCCGTGTGACGTCACGCTCTGTCCCCTCAATGCAAGCCTATGGGAGGGGGCGTGACGGCCGTCACGCCCCCTTCCATAGACTTGCATTGAGGGGGCGGGGTGTGACGTCACACGGGGGCAGAGTCGCTACGTCACGCTCTTTCGCTCGTGTGGTCGGGATCCGAAGCCTCCAGCGTTGCCGAAAGCCGTTGAGGCTGCAGCCGAGATCCCGGGGGGTCCCCAGTGGTGGGACCCCCGCGATCAGGCATCTTATCCCCTATCCTTTGGATAGGGGATAAGATATCTAAGCGCCGGAGTACCCCTTTAAGACTATATAGCAGTGTTTCCCAACCGTGGTGCCTCCAGCTGTTGCAAAACTACAACTCCCAGCATTCCCGGACAGCCAAAGGCTGTCCGGGCATGCTGAGAGTTGTAGTTTTGCAACAGCTGGAGGCACCCTGGTTGGAAAACCCTATAGTATGGCTTGTGAACAACATTCAGAGCTAGGATTCCTGTCTTCATCTCACCTTTGATGAGGTTGTTGTAGGCCTTGGCCCAGCTGTTCCTGTGATTCGAAGTCAAGATGCCAATGGGCTCCTTGTTCGTCTGTAGGGACGTCCCCCAGATCTTCTCCAGCTGAATAAAAATCTGATCTTCGGTAAGGGGGCTGCCATCGCTGTTATACACGTCTAGCTCAAAGAACTGGAGGAAATAGAGAAGGTCACAATGCAGCACATATGTTCACTATGGCTAAGCACTTAAAGGGGTACTCCACCCCTAGACATCTTATCCAAAGGATAGGGGATAACAAGTCTGATTGCAAGAGACCCCCGCGATCTCCCTGCTGCACCCGGATTTAGTTTAGGGCATCGGGTGCAGTGCCGGAGGCTTGTGATATCACGGTCGCGCCCTGCTCGTGATGTCACGGCCGCTGTCATGCCCCCTCCCATAGGCTTGCATTGAGGGGTCGTGACCGTGGCGTCACGAGCCTCCGCCCCGCATCGCCAGTCATCCGGCAAGGAGAGAAGTTCGCTCCGTGCACCGGATGTCTGGAGTGCCGCAGCCGAGACAATCCTTTGGATGGGGGATAAGATGTCTAGGGGGCGGAGTACCCCTTTAAATTTGTAGTCTTGGAAAACTAAGCTGAGCAGAGAGCACTGTGTGTACACTATAACTAATTCATTAACGTTACCCTAATGCAGCAATCCCCAACCTGTGGCTCTCCAGCTGAAGAACGACAGGTTGGGATCACCGACCTAAAAGACATCCATGTGATCAAAACAGATCAGGTTTTATTTTTTTTTTTTACCTGGAAGTTATGGACCACAGTTATGTGCGTGGGGGGTTTCTTCACTTGACTGTAGTTCACCACGGAGTCACGCTTAGGGCCAGGAATTCGACACGATGACAGAATTTGGTAGTACTGATTCATACATAGAGGTTTACCACCCAGATACTCCACAGGGATGGTCTCACTGTAATAGGTAGGAGGATAAAAATCCATCAGTCCCCAAAGAAAGGTCAGCGAGAGGTTCTGATCATACTGATCCGTTACTTACTTGTCTATCATGGCTTTAAAGTCCAGAACGCCCTCAATCAGCTTTGCAGCAAATCTAAAAGAAGAAGCAGAATTTACAAGGAAGAATATTAGGACAACTAATGGAGACAGCGGTGCTTGGGGTATTACCCCTTAGGGATCCTATAGATTTTACAGCTAAAAACATACAAGGTACCAACCTATGCTGTGGAAACTGTGTCAAGGGGTCCTGTACATCTGTCTAGACCAGAGTTTCCCAACCAGTGTACCTCCAGCTGTTGCGAAACTGCAACTCCCAGCATGCCCGGACAGCCTTCGGCTGTCCGGGCATGCTGGGAGTTGTAGTTTTGCAACAGCTGGAGGCACACTGGTTGTCAAACACTGGTCTAGCCTTTTTCTGGACTTATTATGAGTCCTATGTCACATGAGTCCTATGTCACAGTCCATAGTGTAGACAGATGCAGAATCTAGTATCTGTACCATAGATCCTATAGTTGCTATTGGCCCAGAGTTAAGAGGGGACCCCATATTGAACTGCTATGTGAAGTTACGTGCTTGTGTGCAGACACCCCAGGAGGTGCTAACTGAAGGATGTCCCATCCCCCAATTTGTATCGAGATCAGTATTAGGCTGCATTCACACCACGTTTTTGCAATACAGTTCCCGTATACATTTTCAATGTGAAAACCGCACGGAACTGTATTGAAAACCTTATGCAGTGACTCTCCATTGAATACCGTATGCCAAAAGATACATCAGGTTGTGTCCGTTTTGCATCTTGTACGGTTTTGTCAGTTTTTTTCCCGTACCCAAAACCGTAGCCTACCACGTTTTTTGGTCGGGGTAAAAAACCGTATTGAAACGTATACAAATGTATATTTTTTTTCAACATGGGAGTCAATGGGAACCGTACAGAACTGTGCCTATGTTTTCATCTGGTTTTCACCATACGGTTTTTGACTTTGCACAGTTTTTTTTATTGAAATTTCAATCAAACAAGTGAAACTTTATTCATAATGGAGTGAAAAGTTAAAAAATACCTAATGGTACACAGTAAAACAGCAGGAAGCAGATGGTTTAGGACATTGTGTAGTAGCCATACTGGGTTGAAGAGTACCTGTCACCAAATAAAACTTTTAATATAGTGTTCCATGTGTAATTAGCAATTTCCCATTCATTTGCTTTTAAAATTATCAACATAAATGTTTAAAATGTAATAGAAGAATCAGCCACTAGGTGGCTCTGTTCTGGTCCCTGCTGCAATCAATACAGTGAGTTTGGTCTCCTCCTGGCCTGGCAGGAGACCAAACTCAGGAAGTGTTTCTCTGCACTGAGCTTGATTGTCAACTGCATAGAGCCTCACTGAAAGCTGCACAGAGCCTGAAGTCTTATATTCATCACAGCACTGCAACAATGTGAGGGCGGAAGTGGTCCCCCAGCAGGCTTCAGTGATGTCATGCCTGCTGGGAAACACCCACTTTCTCCTGCTGGGAGATTGCACTATGTGAGCAAGAATAAAAAGGTAAGATACACAGCCTTTTAAAGCTCTGAATTTTTTTTTTTCTTAAGGGTGGGAGGAGCTTTAGGAGTAGTTAGGGAATATAGCTTGAGTTAGTTAAGAAAAGTTTATTTAGTGACAGGACTCTTTAAAAGGAGTACTGTGGGATAAGCGTATGATCCCGGGGGGGTCTGACCGCTGGGACTTCCCCCTGTGATTTCCTGCGCAGAGCTGCCTGGCTTTGTGTGAGGGTCAATAGGGCACCAGGCAGGAGACCACAGGGGGGTCCCAAATGTTGCAACCCCTGCTATCACTTATCCTCTATCTTTTGGATAGGGAATAAATTGTCCTGCACCAAAGTGCTCCTTTAATGCAGCTCAGAGAGCAGGACTGCAGTAACACAGCACGGCCATTACACAATGTAAGGCGCTACCTGTCTCCTGCTCTGTTCCACTGTGTATGGCGGGGGCATGGCTCTGGCGATCAGTTGATCCGTGGGTGTGCTGGGTGTCGACACTACACCAGTCTCATGTTTATGTCCTATCCATGTATTTCTCAACCAGGGTGCCTCCCGGCTGTTACAGAACTCTCAGCATGCCTGGACTCCGGCTGGGAGTTGTAGTTTTGCAACAGCTAGAGGCACCCTGGTTGGGAATCTATGACTTATCCTGGATGCTAGATCATCAATTCAGTTTGCCAGAAAAATCCCTTTAACAAATCTGTTTGAAAATATAGCCGTCACCCCTATATAGTAAGCAATAGGGCATCTGGCAGGGTTCAGAGTAGGTATTATGGCCCAGTAAGAATCACTTTCATTTTTGCATACCACACAGGCTTATGAAGAGAGACCAGAGAGACCTTAAAGGAGTACTCCGCCCCTAGACATCTTATCCCCTATCCAAAGGATAGGGGGATACAATGTCTGATCGCGGGGAACCCCATCGGCGTGACCCGCACGATCTCAGCTGCAGCACCCCCAGACATCCGGTGCATGGAGCGAACTTCGCCGGATGACTGGCGATGCAGGGCAGAGGCTCGTGACCAGGCCCGTCGCTACAGGACAGGCAAACCAAGCAATTGCTTGGGGCCCAGAGCTGGCTGGGGGGGGCCCAGAGCAGGCTGGGGGGGGCCCAGAGCAGAGCCGGTGCTTGTCCGTCTTGTAGCGACGGGGCAATTCCCCCCATCACTATTAAGGACATCCCTGTGTCCCGAAAAATCTTTTCGGGACACAAGGATGCCCCGGTTACCTCTGTGCGGCCGCCGACCCCGCGTTAACTTCAAAAACGCAGGGGCCGATGGGAAGTAGCGCACGCAGGGACGTCCCGTGTGTGCGCCCATGGCAACAGAGCGGAGCGGTGAGGAGGACGCACGCGCATGGTAGGTAAGTGACCAGCGGGACGTCATCTTCAGTATTCCAACCACCGCTCTGGGGTCACGATCATAGGCTATGGGCATAGCAGTAGATAGTGACCCCGGAGTGGTGGTCGGAATACTGAAGTGGGGCAGTAAACAGGCATACAGCCTCCAGCCACACACTGTATATGGCTGAAGGCTGTATGTCTGTGGGGGGGGGAGGGGAGAGAACTCTGCTGCACCTAATGTGGGGGGGGGGGGGGGGACTCTGCTGCACCTAATGTGTGTGTGTGGGTGGGGGGAGAAACTGCTGCACCTAATGTGGGGGGGGAACTCTGGGCCTCGTATCGACGTTCGCTCACGTCGCACTCCCAGAAGTCAAGGGCCGGCGTTACAACGTCCTGATGCCGGCCCTAGAGCGTGACGTGCGTGAACATCAAGGGGGGGGGGCCTCCATGTCCATTTTGCTTGGGGCCCCCAAATTCCTTCAAATGGCCCTGCTCGTGACGTCACGGTCACGCCCGCTCATGCCCCCTCCCATAGACTAGACTTAAGGGGGCATTGAGGGGGCATGCAGCTGAACCATAGTGCTCTGTGTATATATTAAAGGGGTATTCCAGGCCAAAACTTTTTTTTTATATATTTCAACTGGCTCCGGAAAGTTAAACAGATTTGTAAAATTACTTCTATTAAAAAAATCTTAATCCTTCCAATAGTTATTAGCTTCTGAAGTTTTCTGTCTAACTGCTCAATGATGACTCACGTCCCGGGAGCTGCGCAGTTCCTATGGGGATATTCTCCCATCATGCACAGCTCCCGAGACGTGACATCATCATTGAGCAGTTAGACAGAAAACTTCAGAAGCTAATAACTATTGGAAGGATTAAGATTTTTTAATAGAAGTAATTTACAAATCTGTTTAACTTTCCGCAGCCAGTTGATATATATATAAAAAAAGGTTTTGCCCGGAATACCCCTTTAATCCTACAAAGAGCAGGTGGAGATAAATGGCTGCCAGACACATACTGTGGTCAAATAGGATCTTACAGGAATAATCCATTGTCTCCAATCTATATGTCCTCTGGAGCAGACTAGCGGGGTATCAGTCCTCTTAAATAGGCCTAAGTCCTGGCATTCTGGATTAGATCAGCGAGATCAGTCAACAGTAACTACCTGCATATTGATGTGTAAATACAGCAAGAAGTGTTTCTCTACATCTTGATGACGGACATTCCTTGATCCTTGAATAATAGATTGTTGATTGCAGTAAAAAAAAGATCTAAATAAACCAAATGAATGCTATCGTGGCTGCACTGTGGAGGAGGGGTGTACGCTGGAGGTCAGAGGGATCAGTCGGCAGTGGTAGCTCGGCTGTGATCTGTACACGTGGGAGGGTCTGGTATATCATCTGATAAATCATACTGGACTTTATTTTCAGCTCAGTGGTGATAGCTGCTGAGTAAGTGTGGGAAAGGTCACCCTGGACAAAGGTCTTCTCCCACCCCCTTCTACTACATGAGGGACACAAGTCACAAATGGAAGTTACATGTACAAGCACCAAGTTACCTTAGCTGCCCCTGCCTGTCTGCAAAATCTTGTTTCGGCAAAACCACCCCGGGGCTCGAGTGAACCACCACCGGCAGACGGTATTCTAGGTAAGCCGTCTGCAGCCACCAGTCAGCGAGCTGCAGGGAACACAGAACAACACATCAGACTTTATCAGGACAGTATTGTAGAATCTGATAACAGCCCAAAGAACTGAAAGTCCCGCATCCCAAAAAGCTGTAAGAAGGTGTAAGCTTTATGATAAAGATTAAAATGTTTGACATGTCATTAAGATATAGTAAAAGTTTCAATCGGTCGGGGTGTCAGTACCTAGACTCCCACTGATCAGCAGGAAGAGCAGGGAGAAGCGCATAGTAGAGGGCTTCACTCCCCGGCTCGAGGTGATTTCTGATCAGCTTCTCTGGACAGCTACATAGACTTATACAGAGATCGCTACTACACAATTCTTCCTGCTCGTATTGCTGATTGGTGCGGGTCTCAGCACTGAGACGCTGACTGTTCACAACTTTGGACATGTCTCTGTGACATGCGGAAAAAAAAAAATGGAATGACAGGGACACTTTAAACAATTTATCTAATGCTAATAATCATGTGAGCGATTCCCTGGTCACATGATCTCTCCAAATAGTCAGCTAAGGAGGGATGTGCTTCTGACTAAAAACTACTACAAGAGGACATAGTTTTGAATTAGAGGGGTAAAGGTTTACACAGTAATATCAGGAAGTATTACTTTACTGAGAGAGTAGTGGATGCATGAAATAGTCTTCCTGCAGAAGTGGTTGCTGCAAATACAGGTAAGGAGTTTAAACATGCATGGGATAGGCATAAGGCTATCCTTCATATAAGATAGGGATAGGCATAAGGATATCCTTCATATAAGATAGGGATAAGCATAAGGCTATTCTTCATATAAGATAGAGATAGGTATAAGGCTATCCTTTATATAAGATAGGGATAGGCATAAGGCTAGCCTTCATATAAAATAGGAATAGGTATAAGGATATCCTTCATATAAGATAGGGATAAGCATAAGGCTATCCTTCATATAAGATAGGGATAGGTATAAGGCTATCCTTCATATAAGATAGGGATAGGTATAAGGCTATCCTTCATATAAGATGGAGATAGGCATAAGGCTATCCTTCATATAAGATAGAGATAGGTATAAGGCTATCCTTCATATAAGATGGAGATAGGCATAAGGCTATACTTCATATAAGATAGGGATAGGTATAAGGCTATCCTTCATATAAGATAGGCATAGGCATAAGGCTATACTTCATATAAGATAGGGATAGGTATAAGGCTATCCTTCATATAAGATAGGGATAGGTATAAGGCTATCCTTCATATAAGATAGGGATAGGTATAAGGCTATCCTTCATATAAGATAGGGATAGGCATAAGGCTATTCTTCATATAAGATAGGGATAGGTATAAGGCTATCCTTCATATAAGATAGGGCCAGGGACTATTCATAGGATTCAGATTATTGGGCAGACTAGATGGGCCAAATGGTTCTTATCTGCCGACACATTCTATGTTTTAAAGGTGTTGTTCACTTTGGATAACCTCTTTTTAGTTAGGTCTGCATTGTTATTTCTGTTTTTTTCTGATCCATAAAAGGAGCAGCTGTCTGACCATGCTGGGAGTTGTAGTTTCGCAACAGCTGAAGAGCCACAGGTTGAGAACCGCTGATGTACAGTAACAGTACCCAAGATGGGTCCCATGATCTTACCCAGTTTTCACGTTTCTTTGCTCTCCTCTCGAGACCCATCTGCAGCCGCTCTCCCACTCCAGATGTCCGGAAATCTTCTACCAGCATGTGGGTCTGGTTCCATTCTTCTTCAGAGACCAGTGGCTTTAAGGCCAGAAGGTACTTGTCCAGCGTCTGCTGCAACGGGGGTACCGGAAAATGAGGCAGCCCCTCTTGGTGTGCCAAGTACCTACCCGGCAGCTTTACCACTGACACTGGCCTCACTAAGCGAGCCGGCTTGGCCTAAAAAAAAACACAATAATGAGTAAGTTAGGTAGTGATGTCACCTCATAATGTGTAGTTCTGCACATCACAAAGTACCAATTCCCCCCCCCCCCCCCTAAAAACAGCTCCACTTATGTCTATAGGCTGTGTCTGGTATTGCAGTTCAGCCCAATTCACCCCAATTGAGGCTTTGTTCACCCTATAAAAGGTTCTGGTCTATATAGTAAATCGTATACCATAGAAAGTATTCCCCATTGTATACCTCTGAAATATACCCCTGTATAGCATATAGGAAAATGCATCAGATTGCACTTTATAGAAAAGCGGACCACCGCAGTATACCTATTTTGTATTAGGACTTATAGTCCTGACGGAAAAAGGTATACTGCGGTGGTCCACTATTCTATAAAGTGCAATCTGATGTATCTCCCTTTACACACATAATTAGGGATCGACCGATATCGATATTTTAGGGCCGATATCGATAATCTGTGACCTTTCAGGCCGATAGCCGATAACTTATACAGATATTCCGGTATAAGTTATCGGCTATTTCCCCCCCCCACCCCCACCCGGCAGAAGCTGCTGGAGATCAGTCATTTAAATCGGGCGATTTAAATCAATGAACTGCAGCAGCTTTTGCGGGGCCAGAGACCGCCGCCGCTTCTCTCCCCCTGCCTGTCCTGGGGTCCTCCCTAGTCCAATCACCGCCGCCGCTGCCCCATTGCCTCCCCCATCCCCGGTTTTATAATTACCTGTTCCCGGGGTCCGCGCTACTTCTGGCTCCGGCGGCGTCCTGCGCTGTCACTGTGCGCACTGACTGACGTCGCGTTGAGGACGTCACTCGCCATTGCGCCGCGCAGCATGTCGCAGGAGCCAGAAGTAGCACGGACCCCGGCAACAGGTAATTATAAAACTGGGGAAGGGGGAGGCAATGGGGCAGCGGCGGCGGCCTCTGGTGCTGGGCATTATCGGCAAGTTAATTGCCGATACCGATAATGTCCAAAATCGTCAATATCGGCCGATAATCGGTCGATCCCTAATTTTTATATATATATATATATATATATATATATATATATATATATATATATATATATATATATTTACTTACACACACACACACACACAAAAACGCGTAGCAGCACTACTTGAAATTCAGCAAAAAAACTGTGGGTGCCAGAGATCAAAACCCGATCACAGTTCACACTAATAGTTAAACAGCAACCCAGTATCCAAAAATGTGAAAAAAAAAGCCTCCTCTGCTTGAAAAATATTCTACTGATGAATTACACTGCTGCTGATATGGGCTAAATAAATCACATTTTTGGAGTGCTGCGTTGCTGTTTAATTATATATATATAATCTGGCAAGCAATGGTAGACACAGCTCTCCCTCTCGCCCACTCCACGACACGAGACAAGGACCGGACCCTCGATCCAGAGTAACAGCAAAGACAGAAGGCAATATCCTGCGTGTAAGTTCAAGCAATTCTCAGTAGTTTATTCAGCAATTAGCCAACATTTAGAACAGGTGACGCGTTTCGACCACAGTGCGCAGCCTTAGGCTGCGCACTGTGGCCGAAACGCGTCACCTGTTCATGTTGGCTAATTGCTGAATAAACTACTGAGAATTGCTTGAACTTACACGCTGGACATTGCCTTTTGTCTTTGCTATATATATATATATATATATATATATATATATATATATATATATATATATATCTATATCGTCAAGTGTGTGTGTGTGTGTGTATATATATATATATACATACATACACACACACACACACACACACACACACACACACACACACACCATCCCAATGAAGGTCTGTGTTGGGTTAATAAGGGCCCATGGCTACATTTGGCTGATGCACTACTGGCCACGGACATTATAGCCTATGTCTCCAAACTGTGGACCTCCAGCTGTTGCAAAACTACAATTCCCAGCATGCCCGGACAGCCTTCGGCTGTCCGGGCATGCTGGAAGTTGTAGTTTTGCAACAGCTGGATGTCCGCAGTTTGGTGACCACTGTGTTATAGGTTAGTTGTCTGACTGGCTGATACCTATAAGTAAACAACATCCATACTTAGTGCAGCGTTAATACATTTTTAATGACTGAATTTCCAAGTGTTATAAAAATATAAAAGGTATTGGATTCTTCTGAGATTCGCTGGTTTAGTGTTTTATTAGAAGAAACAAGCATCAGCACATATTGGGTTAATAGAGTAGATTATTTGCTTCTAGTGTATTCCAGGAATGTGATATTGGTCGTGGGGAGATGCTGAGGCAACCCTCTGGTATGGGTTTTATTAAAGGGGTTATCTAGTTAAAAAACAATTTATTTCATATCAACTGGCTCCAGAAAGTTAAACAGATTTGTAATTTACTTCTATTAAACAATCTTAATCCTTCCAGTACTTATCAGCTGTTGAATTGAGTTGTTCTTTTCTGTCAGACCACAGTGCTCTCTGCTGACACCTCTGTCTGTCTCAGGAACTGTCCAGAGTAAGAGAAAATCCCCATAGCAAACCTATCCTGCTCTGGACAGTTTCTGACACACACAGAGGTGTCAGCAGAGAGCACTGTGGTCAGACAGAAAAGAACAACTCAACATCAACAGCTGATAAGTACTGGAAGGATTAAGATTGTTTAATAGAAGTAATTTACAAATCTGTTTAACTTTCCGGAGCCAGTTGATATGATTTTCTTTTTTTCTTTTTTGTTACTGGAATACCCCTTTAAGTCTATGGCTATACAATGATAAAAATCACCCCACCAGGACTTTAGTCGAATAAGGTTGTGGCATATAAGTGACCCCATGGTTGCCAGAAATCCATCCGTCTCTCCATAGTCAACATCAGATCGGTCTGGACAACCCCTTTTAGCCGGCTCAGGAAGATTACTGAAGGACCGATTGGAAGACACATTGGAGAACCCATCAGTATTGGCTCCGATGTCCAGCGACACCATTACCACCGCGAAACGTAGGGCGATACCAGGTGGATCCCCACATTAACATTCACACCTATAAATATGGAGGACGAGCAGCTGCCGGACAAGGTCAGCTGTACTAGAAAACAAGACTTCGGTTAGGTTCACACAGCCATTGTGCTCCGACCTGTTCAGCTTTTATTTTTAGGGGGGTGCCAAACGGATCCAGAACGGGTCAGAGAACAACTTACACCACAGTGTCCTGAGGGATCTGATTTAAAGGGGCACTCCACCCTTAGACATCTTATCCCCTACCCAAAGGGTTGGGGATAAGATGTCTGATTGTAGAGGTCCCGCTGCTGGGGACCCCCGCGATCTCCGCGCAGCACCGGCATGCTAAACAGTATTTTTAGAACGCTGGGTTCCCGCCGCAGGAGACGTGACGTCACACCACGCCCCATCCATTCATGTCCCCTATGATGGGTGTGATAGGGGACATGATGTCTAGGGGGAGGAGAACCCCTTTAAATGGAGTCCGTCAGGTGTCCGGTATTTTACAGGTCTTGGGCGGAGAAAAAAAAAAAAAAAAGGGGGTATTTTATTCTACACCCAACTTCTGTCCTTTCGACAAGCTCTCTAGTCTCGTAAACAAGCCCTTACTTCTGTGCTTCCAGCTGTTGCAAAACTATGACTCCCAGCATGCCTACACAGCCTTTGGGCATGCTGGGAGTTGTAGTTTTGCAACAGCTGGAGGCACACTAGTTGGGAAACACTGCCTTACTCATTGTATGGACTGCTACTCTAAGGAAGGGTTAAGATTTTTTTTTTAAAGAAGTAATTTACAAATCTGAATAACTTTCTGGCACCAGTTGATTTATAAAAAAAAAATATTTTCCAGTGGAGTACCCCTTTAAGTAGACAGAATTTTTCCTTCAGCTATTTAAGGACAGTGTAGTGTTTGCTTACAGCGTAGAGTTATGTGTGATATCTGTAGGGCACATTGCATCATATCTAGAGCGTGCTTCACTGCGGTGCAATATATGGCATGTAATGGCTGGGATACTGCTTTGGAGTTCCCTCCGCCACCAAGCCCCGTGGTCCCCAATTTGTGGCTCTCCAGCTGCTGCAAATATAGCCTTTGGCTGTCCAGGCATGCTGGGAGTTGTAGTTTTGCAACATCTGGAGGCACCCTGGTTGGGAAACACTGTATTAGAGAATTACCATTGCTTGCATGAGATGATATAAATGTTTTTGTTCCCGAGAATAGCCCCACCCTTGTCGATAGGCCATGTGTGGTATGGTCCCTCAGCCCAATAATCCCTTTCTGCCACCTGCATGGCGATTATATGTCCTGATTCCTTCTACTACTAATCTGAAGACGCAGATGATGAACTCCTCAGTCTGATGCTCACTTTCTCTTTACACGTGGTGGATAATGGAATTACCGTATTTTTTGCCGTATAAGACGCACTTTTTCTTCCCCAAAAAGTCTGTGCGTCTTATACGTCGAATACACCCCTATGGTGGTGCCTGCGGCCATCAACGGCCGGGACCCGCGGCTAATACAGGACATCACCGATCGCGGTGATGCCCTGTATTAACCCTTCAGACGCGGCGATCAAAGCTGACCGCCGCGTCTGAAGGGAAAGTGACACTAACCCGGCTGTTCAGTCGGGCTGTTCGGGACCGCCGCGATTTCACCGTGGCGGTCCCGAACAGCCCGACTGAATAGCCAGGTTAGTGCTTACAGGACACCGGGAGGGACCTTGCCTGCCTCCTCGGTGTCTTCTCCATTCAGGGATCCCCTGTATGGCCGGTGCTCTCCTTCCTCGCCATCACGTGGTCGCGTACGTGTGTCGGCGTACGTAACGACGTGATGGTGGTGACGGAGAGCGAGGATACCCGGCCGGCAGCAGAGACGTTCCAGAGCGACGGGGACACTGCGACAGCGATGGAGCAACATCCAGGGCAGCGGTGACACGTGAGTATTACCTCCTATGCAGTGGTCTTCAATCTGCGGACCTCCAGATGTTGCAAAACTACAACTCCCAGCATGCCCGGACAGCCAACGGCTGTCCGGGCATGCTGGGAGTTGTAGTTTTTCAACATCTGGAGGTCCGCAGGTTGAAGACCACTATTGGGTTCAAAACCTTTATTTTTTTTAGATTTTGCACCTATAAATTGGGTGCGTCTTATACGCCGGTGCGTCCTATAGGACGAAAAATACGGTAACTAGATAATAGGTAACAAGACAAGTTCACTTTCTGTAATACAGGTTCCCATTACTGTATCCCCAGAGGAAGCGAATCACGGAGAAGCAGCAGAAGAGCCGGAGGATGGTGCAAGACACAGAGCGGACAGAGGGAGGCGTACTGTACCTGATGTGCATCCTCCATCGTCTGTATACAGAATAGCTAACATGCACCAGCAAAAACCTTACAGACAAAACACTGTTCTATTCGGTTAAGGAAACAAAATGTTAACCATTAAAATGTAGATCTCCATTAAAGATACCTAAATATCACCCGATTCTCTTTCTCTGCACAGACATTCACTTGTACGTGCAGCAGTTTATACTCCAGAACTGCACTTCCTACTAAAATGATGCACAGCTACAGGCAACCCATATTATATTTTATAATATTATATATATATATATATATATATATATATATATATATATATATATATATATATATATACACACACATACATACACACACAGTGGGGCAAAAAAAAGTACACTGCTCTAAAAACTAAGAAAACACATCCTAGATCTGAATGAACTAATCGTAGGAAATACTTTCCTCTTTACATAGTTGAATGCGCTGACAACAAAATGATCAATGGAAATCAAATGTATCAACCCATGGAGGTCTGGATATGGAGTCACACTCAAAATCACAGTGGAAAACCCCACTACAGGCTGATCCAACTTTATGTAATGTCCTTAAAACAAGTCACAATGAGGCTCAGTAGTGTGTGTGGCCTCCACGTGCCCATATGACCTCCCTACAACGCCTGGGAATGATCCTGATGAGGTGGCGGACAGTCTGTGGTGCGTTGGTGGATTTAGTGAGACATGATGTCCCAGATGTGCTCAATCGGATTCAGGTCTGGGGAATGGGCGGCCAGTCCATAGCATCAATGCCTTCCTCTTACAGGAACTGCTGACACACTCCAGCCACATGAGGTCTAGCATTGTCTTGTATTAGGAGGAACCCAGGGCCAACCGCACCAGCATATGGTCTCACAAGGGGTCTGAGGATCTCATCTCGGTACCTAATGGCAGTCAGGCTACCTCTGGTAAGCACATGGAGGGCTGTGTGCCCCCCCCCCCCCAAAGAAATGCCACCCCACACTATTACTGACCCACTGCCAAACCAGTCATGCTGGAGGATGTTGCAGGCAGAACATTCTCCACGGCGTCTCCAGACTCTGTCATGTCTGTCACATGTGCTCAGTGTGAACCTGCTTTCATCTGTGAAGAGCACAGGGCGCCAGTGGCAAATTTGCCAATCTTGGTGTTCTCTGGCAAATTCCAAACGTCCGGCATGGTGTTGGGCTGTAAGCACAACCCCCACCTGTGGACGTCGGGCCCTCATACCACCCTCATGGAGTCTGATTCTGACTGTTTGAGTGGACACATGCACATTTGTGACCTGCTGGAGGTCATTCTGAAGGGCTTTGGCAGTGCTCCTCCTTGCACAAAGGTGGAGGTTGTGTCCCTGCTGCTGGGTTGTTGCCCTCCTACGGCCTCCTCCACGTCTC
Organism: Hyla sarda; assembly: GCF_029499605.1. Classification (NCBI taxonomy): domain Eukaryota; kingdom Metazoa; phylum Chordata; class Amphibia; order Anura; family Hylidae; genus Hyla; species Hyla sarda. Next base: position 22,569,499 of record NC_079197.1, read on the forward strand.
CTGATGTACTAGCCTGTCTCCTGGTAGTGCCTTCATGCTCTGGACACTACGCTGACAGACACAGCAAACCTTCTTGCCACAGCTCGCATTGATGTGCCATCCTGGATGAGCTGCACTACCTGAGCCACTTGTGTGGGCTGTAGACTCCGTCTCATGCTACCACTATAGTGAAAGCACCGCCAGCATTCAAAAGTGACCAAAACATTGTCAATCAGTGTTGCTTCCTGAGTGGACAGTGTGATTTCATAAAGTGTGATTGACTTGGAGTTACATTGTGTTGTTTAAGTGTTCCCTTTATTTTTTTTAAGCAGTGTATTTAGTCAGCCACCAATTAAGTTTACCCACTTAAGATGAGAGAGGCCTGTAATTTTCATCATAGGTTATAACCTCAACTAAGAGAGACATAATGAGAAAAAAAATCCATAAAATCACATTGTCTGAGTTTTAAAGAATTTATTTGCAAATTATGGTGGAAAATAAGTATTTGGTCACCTACAAACAAGCAAAATTTCTGGCTCTCACAGACCTGTAACTTCTTTAAGAGTCTCCTCTGTTCTTCACTCATTACCTGTATTAATGGCTCCTGTTTGAACTTGTTATCAGTATAAAAGACACCTGTCCACAGCCTCAAACAGTCACACTCCAAACTCCACTATGGCCAAGACCAAAGAACTGTCGAAGTACACCAGAAACATAAAATTGTAGACCTGCACCAGGCTGGGAAGACTGAATCTGCAATAGGCAAGCAGCTTGGTGTGAAGAAATCAACGGTGGGAGCAATTATTAGAAAATTGAAGACATACAAGACCACTGATAATCTCCCTCGATCTGGGCTCCACGCAAGATCTCACTCCGTGGTGTCAAAATGATCACAAGAACGGTGAGCAAATATCCCAGAACCACACGGGGGGGACCTAGTGAATGATCTGCAGAGAGCTGGGACCATAGTAACAAAGGCTACCACCAGTAACACACTACACCGCCAGGGACTCAAATCATGCAGTGCCAGTGTCCCTCTGCTTAAGCCAGTACATGTCTGGGCCTGTCTGAAGTTTGCTAGAGAGTATTTGGATGATCCAAAAGAGTATTGGGAGAATGGTTTCATCTGACCCTATGACAAAGTAGAATTTTTTGGTAAAAACTCAACTCGTCGTGTTTGGAGGAGAAAGAATGCTGAGTTTCATCCAAAGAACACCATACCTACTGTGAAGCATCAGGGTGGAAACATCATGCTTTGGGGCTGTTTTCCTGCTAAGTGACCAGGACGACTGATCCGTGTAAAGGAAAGAATGAATTGGGCCATTTATCGTGAGATTTTGAGTGAAAACCTTCTTCCATCAGCAAGGACATTTAAGCTGAAACGTGGCTGGGTCTTTCAGCATGACAATGATTCCAAACACATCGCCCAGGCAACAAAGGAGTGGCTTCGTAAGGAGCATTTCAAGGTCCTGGAGTGACCTAGCCAGTCTTCAGATCTCAAACCCATAGAAAACCTTTAGAGGGCGTTGAAAGTCTGTGTTGCCTTGTGATAGCCACAAAACATCACTGCTCTAGAGGAGATCTGCATGGAGGGATGGGCCAAATATATAAACACACAACCAATAGTGTTGTTCTGGGTAAGAGAAGCTGCTGCCAGTGGCTTATATTTGGCTATGAAGTGGACATGGGCAGCAGATTGTAAGCTCTGCTGGCTTGGTCTACGAGAATGAGTATTGGAGGACATGTCTGTTATACCCTTTATGTACGTAGAACGTAAGCGTATACATCTTTCTCCCACTTGGCAGATATCCATTGGTTATTTCAGTAGTGTAGCAACACTTGGCATTGGAACCAGGATTGCTGCAATAATGCTGCCATTCAGAGCTCTACTACTATAAAAACCACAAGGGCACTAAGATGAACATGCTGTACCAGGATATATCGGGAATTGCTTAAAGGGGAAAACATTTATTTATTGTTAATGAACTGGTGCCAGAAAGTTAAACAGATTTGTAAATTATTTCTATTTAAAAATCTCAATCATCTCAGTACTTATTAGCAGCTGTATGCTATAGAGAAAATTCTTTTCTTTTTGAATTTCTTTTTTCTCTTGTCCACAGTGCTCTCTGCTGACACCTCTTTCCATGTCAGGAACTGTCCAGAGCAGCATAGGTTTGCTATGAGGATTTTCTCCTGCTATGGACAGTTCCTGATACGGGCATCAGGTGTCAGCAGAGAGCACTGTGGACAAGACAAAAACATTCAAAAAGAAATGAATGAAATCCTCTGTAGCATACAGCTGCTAATAAGTATTGGAAGAATAAATATTTTTTAATAGAAGTAATTTACAAATCTGTTTAACTTTCTGGCACCAGTTGATAAAAAAAAAAAAAAAAAAAAGTTTTCAGTGGAGAACATCTTTAAAGGTCAACCCCCCCACCCCCTCTCTATCTTTATAATTTATATCAATAATATATATGATAAAAATGTCCACTAAATCGACTAGACCTGCAGCAGAGCCCCTGGACCCCCACAATCTACCTGTTTACACCCGGCGGTCCTTGTTCTTTGTCTCGCCCTTATTATCTTCATTACAAAAGGTGTCGGCCATAGTACAGAATCCACTTTCTGAGCATTGTGGAGGAATGCTAAACTTTACCCCAGTTTCATAGCCTTGACTTCCTATTTCATAGACACGGTTTAACCTCTGATTACCCATAGCTGCCGAGGACATGATCTGTAATAACAGATTACAGCTCTCCAGGCCTGAGCCGCCCAGATACAGACCCGCCCCGCCATAACAAATGGACAGACCCTGACTACCATAGCAGGGAGTGTATGTAAAGCAGTGTTTCCCAACCAGGGTGCCTCCAGCTGTTTCAAAACTACAATTCCCAGCATGCCCGGACAGCCAAAGGCTGTCCGGGCATGCTGGGAGTTGTAGTTTTGAAACAGCTGGATGCACCCTGGTTGGGAAACACTGATTTAAAGACTGGTTCACATCACGATTCTACTGTCCGATTAACAGACAGTAAAATCGGATTAAATCCGATTACCTGAAATCGTATACAATTAGATTTAAAAAATAATTGTTTGGCATTCGATTTAAAATCGTATAAAAAAAATAAAAAAAATAATCGTACAGCTGAAAATTTCATCCAATTTTTCACAAAAAAATCTGATCATATTAGGAAAATGATATGTACGTCAAGGGCAATAAAGTTTATTTAAAGGATTTATCCAGGAAAAAAACTTATTATATATTATATATATATATATATATATTATATATATATATATATATATTCTCAACTGGCTCCAGAAAGTTAAACAGATTTGTAAATGACTTCTATTAAAAAAATCTTAATCCTTTCAGTACTTATGAGCTTCTGAAGTTAAGGTTGTTCTTTTCTGTCTAAGTGCTCTCTGATGACACGTGTCTCGGGAACCGCCCAGTTTAGAAGCAAATCCCCATAGCAAACCTCTTCTATTCGGTGCAGTTCTCGAGACAAGCAGAGATGTCAGCAGAGAGCACTGTTGCCAGACAGAAAATAACAACTCCACTTCAGCAGCTGATAATTATTGGAAGGATTAAGATTTTTTTAATAGACGTAATTTACAAATCTGTTTAACTTTCTGGAGCCAGTTGATATAAAAAAAAAATGTTTTTTTTCCTGGAATACCCCTTTAAAGACGCTACTGCGCATGTGTAAAAAGAAATTGTGTGCGATTAATCTGATGAAATCGCATAGTCACACGATTCAATACGATTTACATACATAAATACACACATTTTATATACATATATATATATATATATATACATATATATATATATATATATATATATATATATATATGTGTATACATATACACACACACACATATACATACATATATACACACATACACACACACACATACACACACACACATATACACACACACACACACACACACACATTGGCCCTAATAATAAAATAAAAAAATGACAGGATTTTGATCAGATTTTATATCTGGGAAAAAATCGTGGTCAAAATCGTGACAAATTCGGATGTGGATCCAAACTGATGCGTGTGTTGGCTATGATTACTGAATGGAAGTCAATGGAGATGACTTGGCGTGAGGATTTGTACGATTTGAAGGTAAAAAATCGTGATAAAAAGTAGGATGGTAAAATAGTGATGTGACTGCATCCTGAGTTATTCCTATTCCACTGAACTCATCTTCTTTATTAGGGTGCAATTCACATGGCCGTCTGTCACAGGTTTTTTTTTTTTCATCCCAGTTTCGATTCCGTTCTTGTAGGCTGTAAACGAACTTAAAAACAGTTTGAAAAAAACCTCTTCTGTCACTACCACAGTGCTCTCTGATGACATCTCTGTCCATTTTAGGAACTGTCCAGAGCAGGAAAAAATCCCCATAGAAAACATATGCTGCTCTGGACAGTTCCTAAAATGGACAGCAGAGGTCAGCAGGGAGCACTGTGCTCGTGACAGAAGAGAAATTCAAAAGAAAAGAATTTCCTCTGTAGCATACAGCTGCTTAAAAGTACTGGAAGGGTAAAGATTTTTTTAATAGAAGTCATTTACAAATCTGTTTAACTTTCTGGCACCAGTTGGTTTAAAAAAACAAAAAAAATAAGGTTTTCACGGAGTACCCCTTTAATAAAGTCTGTTTTAATTTTTGACAGAAGAAGAACGGGATGGGTCTAGACGGCCGTGTGAACGCAGCCTAAGTCACCATGAAACTTTCCGGAGATCCTGAAGGGTAGACATCCCCACCCAGACTCCTATTATACCTGTCTGTCAGTCTTTACTGTAGTGCTGGCATTCTATTCACCAGCCAGAAGACTGGATCCTACATGGAAAGGCGTGTATGCTGTGCTGCAAGGGATTGTGGGAGAAGAGATCATTAGTAAGCAATGTCAAAGTAATGACCATTTTTCCAAATATACAGCAGCTCCTGTGCCCCGGTCTGAGCTCCAGGGTACAACACGAGCCTGAGTGTAACACAATATACTGCAGGCATCCCTGCTATTCCCAGCTGGACCTGGCGTGAGCGGTGACATGGACATGTGCGCCAGGCAGTCGTCCTCTAGGACATCCCCGTCTCAATGTCAATCTGTTTACCATAGGGAGCGTGCTTTACCCCAAAATCAACAGATCCCCACCACCAAAATAAATAGATGTTCCCGAATGTCAACTATAGCTTCTATTCATCTTAGGCCGGGTTCACACCACGTTTTTGCAGTACAGTTCCCGTATACATTTTCAATGTGAAAACCGTACAGAACCGCATTGAAAACCGTATGCATTGACTCTCCATTGAAAACCGTAAGCCAAACGATTCGTCGGGTTGTGTCCATTTTGCATCTTGTACGGTTTTGTCCGTTTTTTTTTCCTGTACCCAAAACCGTAGCCTACCGCGGTTTTTGGTCCGGGTAAAAAACCTGTATTGAAATTGTAAACTTATTTTTTTTTTTTTCATTATTATTTTTTTCATTTTTTTTATTTTTTAACATGGGAGGCAATGGAAACCGTATGTGCGTACGGTTCCATCCGGTTTGCACCATACGGTTTTTGACTTCGCACAGTTTTTTTTCTTGGAATTTTAATCAAACAAGTGAAACTTTATTCATGATTAAGTGTATGTTTTCTTCTTTAAAGGGGTACTCCGGCGCTTACACATTTTATCCCCTATCCAAAGGATAGTATACAGCTTTGGGGTTAGCGGCATATATATGGAGATCAAATGCTCATAGCTCCTTGTGAGAGCTTCGTACACAGAATGTGTGAATTGGTGCATACTTTGCTGCAGATTTTCCGACATGATCTGCTGCATATTTGATGCTGCAGAATTCAATGTTAATTAAATGACTGATCAAAAATGCAGAAGATCCTATATGAGTGAATACACCCTTAAAAGGGGTATTCCTCCCCTAGACATCCTATCCCCTATCCAAAGGATATGGGATAAGATGTCTGATCGCGGGGGTCCCGCCGCTGGGAACCTCGGTGATCTCTCCCGTAGCACCCACCTGTCATCTGGTGCACGGAGTGAACTTTGCTCCACGCCAGATGACTGGAAATGCAGGGGCCGGAGGATCATGATGTCACGGCCCCACTCCCTTAATGCAAGTCTATGGGAGGGGGAGTGGTGACGGCCACCCCTCCCATAGACTTGCATTAAGGGGGCTGGGCTGTAACGTCACGATCCTCCGGCCCGCATCGCCAGCCATCAGGCATGGAGAAAAGCTTGTGCCGTGTACCAGATGACAGGGGGTGCTACAGGAGAGATCGCAGGGGTTCCCAGTGGCGGGACCCCCGCGATCAGACATCTTATCCCCTATCCTTAAGATAGGAGATAAGATGTCTAGGGACAGAGTATCCCTTTAAGGGTGCATTCACTCATACATGATCTTCTGCATACTCTTCCTGGTTCCTCGCTTCTCAGCCTTTTGGCTAAGATCAAGTGTAGTATCTGTTCTTATCAGTGGTTTAGGATTTGGCCATTGATGTAGGATGGGTGCTGCATGGAGGGGGCAGGTGTACCGGGGCGTTCCGGGACTGGTGCCACGTAACCAGCTCAACGGCTGTCCTGATGTGACCTGTTTCCTCCGGGTCTCGCCATGAGGTAGAGGGGTGTAGAGCCGAGGTATGTCTGTGCCTCGGGGAGTGGTGACCCTGAGGTGCCGAAACTCACTGGGTGTTATAACTCACTGAGTGAACGCACTGCACCATTACTCTTCACCTTTGGCACTCACCCTTGGTATCCTGGCCTTCTGACGGGCAGTATATCTGCACTCGTCCACTTATTTATAATTTTTGTGTTTTGTCACTGTGCCACGTTTGTGTCTTTATTTGTACACAGGATTGTCAGGATGCGGTAGCCCTTCTGGGTGTCCCTCCTGCCGGTCTAGGGGAGGTGTGTGTGGCCATTAGGTTCCTCACCTCCCTGCAACCCCTGGCATCTTGGCTTCGGTCAAGATGCCATCAGTATACGGCTCCTCGGCTGATACCTTGGCTAACGCCTATGTTGAAGCCAGGAGCATTTTCGGCCCCTTAGTAGCTTTGGCGAAAAGGGGCATCGAACCTGGATCCTTGCAGGTGCCTTGTGGCCCGGAGGTGAAGGGTAGGTTTGTTGGGGGCCTCTCTCCTGTTGGAGAAGAGCTTAGCGATAGACCGCATCCTTTGTGCACGTTTTATTTTTAGTGCGACACGTTTGCACTTTTTCCTTGCACTTGGGTGATAGAGAGCACTTGCCTCGGCTCTTAAAAAAAATAAAAAATAAAATAAAATACTCTTCCTGGTTCCCTTCGGTCAATAAGTGACGCTGCAGCACAGTGAATAACTACCCGGACCGATGTCCTGCCTTCGCCAGTGATTGGCTGAGCGGCAATGTGACGTACTGAGCCCCAGCACCAAGAAGAAGATTGGGGTCGGGGCTCAATACATCACACCACCTGGGCATGCTGGGAGTTATAGTTTTGCAATAAGTGGAGGTCCACAGTTTGGAGACCCCTGTACTAGATAGAACCCCACAGCCACTTGGTGCGCACCCTGCTGAAAAATTGTGGTATTACATGGAACCCATTAAAAGTCACACTGAGGCCTCCAGAGGTCCTTCCCCCCCCCCCCCCCCCGAGTGGTGCAACTATTATAGTGGGTCTGTTTATACATGCAGGAAACCTCCCCTCCCCCCCCCCCCCCCCCCCCCAACAAAAAAAAACCAAAACATTTGTTTACATAGTAGAACACAGAATTTTTAACAGTCCCTATTTACATCAACAGAACAAGCCCTGCTGCATATAGTAACCAGAGTTCTGCTTTCATTTCTTCAACTGTTCTGAATAAATTAGAGCTGAGCTGTGACTGGTTGCTATGGGCAACAAAGAGTCTAATAATAATAATAAAGATTTTTTTTTTTATATATCAATTAAAATAATAATAAATAAATGAATATAGAAAAGTCAGAATCCCATGGGTGGCCAATACAGCGTATACAAGTGTAAAGATAACACTAGTATATAATAAAATAACAATAATACACACGTGTGTGTGTATATTTATTATTATTATTGCTTTTATTATCTGTTTTCCCTGACTTTAATATAAAGTCAGAAGAATAGAAAAAAAAAAAAGTGAAATCAAATTCTAACAGTAATAATAATAATACTACATTTTGAGCCATCAAGGACACCAAAACAAAGCATATGACAATGGTGGACAGGTTGGCGCGCTCAATCCCCCCCCCCCCCCCCCCCCCGGATACTGTATCTTGTTCCACACGACAGGTGCATAAAAACGTGACAAATTTACGTAGTTTAATGCGGTAAATTACCTTTACAGTTGGCATTAAACCAGAAAATCAGTGCCCTGTCCTAGAAGGAAGGGGTTAACAACACCAAATTGGTGACCTGTCCTGGAAGGAAGGGGTTAATACATAGGTCCTGTCCATACAGGCATAGCAGTGCCCACCCCTGCACCCCCCACACACAGCAGTGCCCACCGCTGCACCCCCAGTGCGCTGCACTCACCACACACACAGCAGTGCCCACCCCTGCACCCCCAGTGTGCTGCACTCACCACACACACAGCAGTGCCCACCCCTGCACCCCCAGTGCGCTGCACTCACCACACACACAGCAGTGCCCACCCCTGCACCCCCAGTGCGCTGCACTCACCACACACACAGCAGTGCCCACCCCTGCACCCCCAGTGTGCTGCACTCACCACACAGCAGTGCCCACCCCTGCACCCCCAGTGCGCTGCACTCACCACACACACAGCAGTGCCCACCCCTGCACCCCCAGTGCGCTGCACTCACCACACACAGCAGTGCCCACCCCTGCAACCCCCAGTGCGCTGCACTCACCACACACACAGCAGTGCCCACCCCTGCACCCCCAGTGCGCTGCACTCACCACACACACAGCAGTGCCCACCCCTGCACCCCCAGTGTGCTGCACTCACCACACACAGCAGTGCCCACCCCTGCACCCCCAGTGCGCTGCACTCACCACACACACAGCAGTGCCCACCCCTGCACCCCCAGTGCGCTGCACTCACCACACACACAGCAGTGCCCACCCCTGCACCCCAAGTGCGCTGCACTCACCACACACACAGCAGTGCCCACCCCTGCACCCCCAGTGTGCTGCACTCACCACACACACAGCAGTGCCCACCCCTGCACCCCCAGTGTGCTGCACTCACCACACACAGCAGTGCCCACCCCTGCACCCCCAGTGCGCTGCACTCACCACACACACAGCAGTGCCCACCCCTGCACCCCCAGTGCGCTGCACTCACCACACACACAGCAGTGCCCACCCCTGCACCCCCAGTGCGCTGCACTCACCACACACACAGCAGTGCCCACCCCTGCACCCCCAGTGTGCTGCACTCACCACACACACAGCAGTGCCCACCCCTGCACCCCCAGTGTGCTGCACTCACCACACACACAGCAGTGCCCACCCCTGCACCCCCAGTGTGCTGCACTCACCACACACACAGCAGTGCCCACCCCTGCACCCCCAGTGCGCTGCACTCACCACACACACAGCAGTGCCCACTCCTGCACCCCCAGTGTGCTGCACTCACCACACACACAGCAGTGCCCACCCCTGCACCCCCAGTGCGCTGCACTCACCACACACACAGCAGTGCCCACCCCTGCACCCCCAGTGTGCTGCACTCACCACACACACAGCAGTGCCCACCCCTGCACCCCCAGTGTGCTGCACTCACCACACACACAGCAGTGCCCACCCCTGCACCCCCAGTGTGCTGCACTCACCACACACACAGCAGTGCCCACCCCTGCACCCCCAGTGTGCTGCACTCACCACACACACAGGAGTGCCCACCCCTGCACCCCCAGTGTGCTGCACTCACCACACACACAGCAGTGCCCACCCCTGCACCCCCAGTGTGCTGCACTCACCACACACACAGCAGTGCCCACCCCTGCACCCCCAGTGCGCTGCACTCACCACACACACAGCAGTGCCCACCCCTGCACCCCCAGTGTGCTGCACTCACCACACACAGCAGTGCCCACCCCTGCACCCCCAGTGTGCTGCACTCACCACACACACAGCAGTGCCCACCCCTGCACCCCCAGTGTGCTGCACTCACCATGCTCCTGGCTATGAAGGACAACATATCTTCCCCAGGGCACAGATATCAGTCCTCAGTGCAAAGTCCCCCGGAGCTGTCACCGCCGTCCTGTCAGTCACAGGGAAACTTCATTGCCTACACAACTCTGCTGGGTTGACCATAGGATGCCAGGGTGGGGCGCAGCGGCCATATTGTCGCGGGGTCCCCTCACACACAACCCCTAAATCCCCTCTCCTCCTCTACCCCCCCCGGGACATGTATAACTCAGGAGACGTCCTCCACTCAAGTGCACGGCAAATGTTTGCAAATACGCAACTTGGGTGTCGCCAGGAACAAATATGGCTGCCGCGTTCCACACCGCGGCCATCTTGGTTAAGGGCAAAACAAATTATCAGACACGACTATTTCTCGCGGTTTTTCCCCCGTCACAGTTTATAAATAAATGAATAAAAAAAAATATATACTGTTCAAAAGTCCCAAATAAAGATTTGCGTCCGGGACGGACATTTGCCCTTAGTCAAGATGGCGGAAGCTGACTTCTCGGCCATTTTTAAAGCTGGCAAGCGGCAAACTTTTCAGCGCGTTGTAGTGTGTTTGTAAACGAGTGAGGGCAGGAGGGGGTCTCGGTACTGTTTATAAAGACGAATGGAAAGTTGTTGTTTTTTTTCTCGCACCGGTGGTTGTAGGACGTAAAGCAGGAAGAGTCGCCGTTTCCAGGGTGACGGGCGGAGCGGGAGCTGAGGGGCGTGTCCTCGGGAGGTGAAAGGTGACGAGAACCCCGGCTGCGAGAAGATGGCTGAGAGGGAGCAGCAGACAGGTCTGTCAACGGGGACTCGGGTAACCCCCGGTAATAACCTTACGAGTCATAGAGAGGCTGAGGGGTGAGCCGGAAGTGGCGGCAGTCACGTGGCTGTGTTGCTATAGTAACCATAGCTGGGGTTTCCAATGGATACCTAGGTGTTAGTTGGCAGAAGGGGGGCTTGTCAGCTGCAGAGGCCCTGTATATTTCAGTGTGTCTGCATGCTGGGACTTGTAGTTCTTCTACAGATGACATTTATGGCCGAGGATGACGAACCCATTCTGGTGTGGGGCAGGAAGTCTTAGAAATGTGGCTGCAAAGTATGAACCCTCAGCTGTTGCAAAACTACAACTCCCAGCATGCCCGGACAGCAGAGCTGTCCGGGCATGCTGCAAGTTGTAGTTTTGCAATAGGTGTAGGTGTGCAGTTTGGAGACCCCCTGGTATAGGGGCTGGGGGGGGGGTACTTGTCAGTTGTGGGGGCTCTGTATATCCCAGTGTGTTTGTATGCTGGGACTTGTAGTGCTTCTACAGGTGACATTTATCTTCAGGGTGGGGAACTCATTCAGGTCTGTGGATGCAGAACTACAACTCCCAGCATGCCTGGCATGCTTGGAGTCTAAGTTTTGCAACAGCTTGAGGTGTAATTAGAATACCACAGGTAAAGGGGCTGCTGACAATGGAGGGGACATTGGTGACGCCATATATCCCAGCGTGCCTTTTGTGTCTGCATGTTGAGATTTGTAGTTCTTCTCCAGATGATATTTATGGTCGGGGCGGTGAACTCCTACTAGTGTAGGGTATAAAGCCATAGCAATGTGGCTGCACACTGTGGACCCATAGCTGTTGCAAAACTACAACTCTCAGCATGCCCGGACAGCCGTCAAGAGTTGTGGTTTTAGACATAAAGAGGGAGATTCATCAAAACCTATGCAAAAGAAAAATTGCCCAGTTGCCCATAGCAACCAATCAGATGGCTTCTTTCATTTTTAACAATTCCTCTGCAAAATGAAAGAAGCAATGTGATTGGTTGCTATGGGCAACTGGGCAACTTTTCCTTTGCACAGGTTTTGATAAATCTCCGCCAAAAGACCCTACACGGCACAATGTTTCCATAGTCACTAAATAGTTTGCATTATGACATTGGGGCCTAGGGTCTCCTAAATCTGGTACCATCAGTACAGCTCCACCAGTACAATTTAACACGAAATACACTAGAGCAATGACTAATGATCCAAAAAATTACTTTATTGATCACATGTTAAAAACTACAAGTTTCCCTCACTATAAAGGGATCTACAGAACTTTAAAGGAGTAGTCCTGTGGTGACTCAGTGGTGAACAACTTATCCCCTATCCTAAGGATAGGGGATAAGTTGCAGATCGCGGGGGGTCCGACCGCTGGGGCCCCCTGCGATCTCCTGTACGGAGCCCCGACAGCCCGCGGGAAGGGGGCATGTCGACCTCCACGAAGCGGCGGCCGACACGCCCCCTCAATACAACTCTATGGCAGAGCCGAAGCGCTGCCTTCGGCAATCTCCGGCTCTGCCATTGAGATGTATTGAGTGGGCGTGTCGGCCGCCGCTTCGTGCGGGGGTCGACACCCGCTAGCTGGCCGGAGAGCCGGGGCCCCGTACAGAGAGATCGCGGGGGGGCCCCATCGGTCGGACCCCCCGCAATCTCAAACTTATCCCCTATCCTTAGGATAGGGGATAAGTTTTTCACCACAGGACTACCCCTTTAAAAACAATACAATGGACAGGACAGCAATACACCACTTGTATTAATGTAATTATTAGTAATCTTATTTAAATAATGGAAGCTGGGGAGATTTGTTATCATAACCAATACTGCACCACAGTAAGGCTGCATTCACACCACGTTTTTGCAATACAGTTCTCGTATCAGGTTTTTGATGAAAAACGGTTTCCTCAAAACCGGACTAAACTGTATCAAAACGTGTGTACAAATTTCAACCTGTATACAGTTAAAAACCGTATATGGTTTGAAAAATGATGTCCGGTTGCATCCCTTTTTTTTTAAAAAACGTATACATTTTTAACTTTTCACTCCATTTTGAATAAAGTTTCACTTGTTTGATTGAAATTCCAAGAAAAAAACTGTGCAAAGTCAAAAAACGTATGGTGAAAACCGGATGGAACCGTACGCACATACGGTTCTGTATGGTTCCCATTGACTCCCATGTTAAGAAAAAAAAAAACGTGTATGGTTTAATACAGTTTTTCACCCGGACCAAAAACCGTGGTAGACTGCGGTTTTGGGTACGGGAAAAAAACAGACAAAACCTTACAGGATGCAAAACCGACACAACCTGATGCATCTTTTGGCATATGGTTTTCAATGGAGAGTCAATACATACGGTTCCATACGGTTTTCACATTGAAAACTTATATGGGAACTGTATTGCAAAAACGTGGTGTGAATGCAGCCTTATACTCGAATAAAATGCACCGAGAATCAGGGAACCACCTGGTCTATATTACATAATGTTACTAAATACAGATCACCAAGCGTAGTAAACAAATACACTCACCCATATTGCACGCTGTCACTGCCTGTTCCGACGCGAGTTCCTTGAGAAAGTAAACTCTGACGGAACGTACGTCACAACAGGCAGTGACAGTGCGCAATGTGGGTGAGTGTATTTGTTTACCACTCACCCGTATTCTAGTTACACCTCAAGCTGTTGCAAAACGACAACTCCCAGGCATACTGGGAGTTGTAGTTCTGCATCCACAGACCTGAATGAGTTCCCCACCCTGAGGATAAATGTCACCTATAGAAGCACTACAAGTCCCAGCATGCAAACACACTGGGATATACAGAGCCCTCACAACTGACAAGTACCCCCAGCCCCCTATACCAGGGGGTCTCCAAACTGCGCACCTCCACCTATTGCAAAACTACAACTCCCAGCATGCCCGGACAGCTCTGCTGTCCGGGCATGCTGGGAGTTGTAGTTTTGCAACAGCTGAGGGTTCATACTTTGCAGCCACATTTCTAAGGCCCCTTTCACACTGCGAATTCGGCCGTCAAACTCCCGGACATCATTTTGCCGGAGCATACCAGCAAATAACGGGTCCCGATGGACCCCATTGTATTCAATCGCAGCCGTTATTTTTGGAGAGAAAAAAACGGAGAAAAAGACGGTGCAAGCGCTATTTTTTTTCTCGAACCTAAAATAATGGACTTCACGCTGCCAGAGACAGCCCGCAGTGTGAATTTAGCCTTAGACTTCCTGCCCCACACCAGAATGAGTTTGCCACCCCCGGCCATAAATATCACCTGTAGAAGAACTACAAGCCCCAGTGTGGTGTCCCGGTACCGTATTGCATACCGTACCTTGTGTGGTGGTCTCCAAAGTCAGAGTTACTACGTTCAGGTAGGGTCCCCCAGGTGGGACAGCTCCTAGTCGCCTCCACCTACTCTAATTTTGTAATGTTCATATGTATATATTTAATAATGGGTATATTTAATATAAATGCATATTAGTATACTTACCTTGTTAGTGTTGCAGGACCTTCGGTAATGTGACTGTTTATTCCTCTATGGTATGTTGGAGGACCTTTGGAGGTCCCTGGGTCACTTACCCATAACTCCTTGTACAGAAGATTGACAGTTTTTATGGACCAGTGAGCTTAAAGGGGTTATCCAGGAAAAAAATTTTTTTATATATGAACTGGCTCCAGAAAGTTAAACAGATTTGTAAATTACTTCTATTAAAAAATCTTAATCCTTTCAGTACTTATGAGCTTCTGAAGTTAAGGTTGTTCTTTTCTGTCTAAGTAATCTCTGATGACACCTGTCTCGGGAACCGCCCAGTTTAGAAGAGGTTTGCTATGGGAATTTGCTTCTAAACTGGGTGTTTACCGAGACAGGTGTCATCAGAGATTACTTAGACAGAAAAGAACAACCTTAACTTCAGAAGCTCATAAGTACTGAAAGGATTAAGATTTTTTAATAGAAGTAATTTACAAATCTGTTTTAACTTTCTGGAACCAGTTGATATATAAAAAAAAGTTTTTTCCTGGAATACCCCTTTAAGTCCAGCCCCTGCCCATATAAGGGAGCTGTAGCCAATGATCGCTCTCTTGGGTTGCTGCTCTCGTGGATGCCGGACTACCAGGACGGATCTGCGCAACTTTCAATGACAAGCTAGGCCAGAAGCCCTCCAGCCTCAGCATAAAACTAAACCGTGAGTTAAAATCTCATTCCCCACTAAAGCTAGCGTGATTACTGGACCGAATCTAAACCCCTAAATCCAGTGGATCACCGCAACAATTACCTTCTTAAGCTCAATAGACTCATGAGGTTCCAACCACTTGTCGAACTCTAATAGACTGTGTTATATGGACAGTTCCTGTTCATTATTGCATAAAATCTTCAGTAAAAGTTCCGACAAGTTTCTGCAAATTTCAGCTTGTGGACAATCAATTATTTCCTATCTCCCTATCGCTCTTGGGAAGGGTGGCGGTAGGACAAGCATACAGAGAATAGCCCTCACCCTGGCGTCACGAATAGAAAGGGTTCAGTAAGCACCCTTTAGTAACTGCACAGCTACACCCCCCATCTACCCTACAACCCCAGGCTATCACACCAGCATGCAGACACACTGGAATATACAAGGCCTCTACAGCTGACAAGTCCCTACAGGACGCCCTCCTCTGGCCAACTGACACCTAGGCATCCACTGGAAATCCCAGCCATGGTTACTATAGCAACACAAATCTCCCCAGCTTCCATTATTTAAATAAGATTACTAATAATTACATTAATACAGTGGTGTATTGCTGTCCTGTCCATTGTATTGTTTTTAAAGTTCTGTAGATCCCTTTATAGTGAGGGAAACTTGTAGTTTTTAACATGTGATCAATAAAGTAATTTTTTTTGGATCAGTAGCTTTTGCTCTAGAATTTTTCGTGTAAAAGAGTTGAAGTTTTGCAACATCTGAGGGTGCACTGTTTAGGGACCGCTGGTAGAGGCCCTGTATATTCCAGTGTGTCTGCATGCTGGGGCTTGTAGTTCTTCTACAGGTCACATTTAACTTCAGGGTGGTGAACTCATCCTGGTGTGTAGTTGCAGAACTACAACTCCCAGCATGTCCGAACAGCCATCTGCATGCTGGGTGTTTTAGTTTTGCAACAGCTGCAGGTACATCGTTTGGAGACCACTGGTATAGGTGCTTCTGACATGGGAGGGGGCATTAGAGGCACTAAATATCCAAGCTGGGACTTGTAGTTCTTCAGGTAACATTTATGGCTGTCCGGGCATGCAGGGAGTGGCAATTTAGCAACAGCTGGGGTTGCACAGTTTGGAGGACCACTGGAAAATGGTCTGGAGGTACTTGTCAGCTGTAGAGGCCCAGATTTCCCAGTGTGTCTGCATACTGAGGCTTGTAGTTCTTTTACAGGTGACATTTATAGCCGGAGGTGGTAAACAAATTCTGGTGTAGGGCAGAAAGACTTAGTAAGGTGGCTGCACACTGTGGACCTCCAGCTGTTGCAAAACTACAACTCCCAGCATGCCTGGACAGCTGGCAAGTGTATCGGAGAGTTTATTCCAACCAGGGTATCTCCAGCTGCGGCAAAACTGCAACAATTTGACCTGGATAACCCCCTTTAAAGGGGTACTCCGGTGGAAAAACTATTTATTTTAAATCAACTGGTGCCAGAAAGTTATACAGATTTGTAAATTATTTCTATTTAAAAAAAAAATCTTAATCCTTTCAGTACTTATCAGCTGCTGTATACTACAGAAAAAAATCTTTTCTTTTTGAATTTCTTTTCTGTCTATCCACAGTGCTCTCTGTTGACACCTCAGGCCATGTCAAGAACTGTCCAGAGTAGGAGCAAATCCTCATAGCAAATGTCTCCTGCTCTGGACAGTTCCTGACATGGACAGAGGTGTCAGCAGAGAGCACTGTGGTCAGACAGAGAAAGTTCTTTTCTTTTTGAATTTCTTTTTTGTTTTAAACAGCAGCTGATAAGTACCGGAAGGATTAAGATTTTTTTTTTTTAATAGAAGTAATTTACAAATCGGTTTAATTTTCTGGCACCAGTCGATTTTAAAATAAATAGTTTTCCACCAGAATACCCCTTTAACTAGTGATCACAGCAGTTCTAAGGAGTAAGACCTGTTGCGATTAGAGATGAGCGAACTTACAGTAAATTCGATTCGTCACAAACTTCTTGGCTCGGCAGTTGATGACTTATCCTGCGTAAATTAGTTCAGCTTTCCGGTGGGCTGGAAAAGGTGGATACAGTCCTAGGAAAGAGTCTCCTAGGAATGTATCCACCTTTTCCAGCCCATCGGAGCACCGGAAAGCTGAACTAATTTATGCAGGATAAGTCATCAACTACCGAGCCGAGAAGTTTGTGACGAATCGAATTTACTGTAAGTTCGCTCATCTCTAGTTGCGATCAACATCCTTCTTTTCTTTTGCTCCCAGTAACCCTTTGTTTGCTGCTCTCCTAAGATTTACTTGGATGGAGCTGACACTCATACAGTCTGGCTCTTGTCCTGGGTATTGTTATGATCTTAGACGCCTGGAGACATTCTCTTGTGTCTACTCCATTTATGAGAAGGAGGGAGGCGACCAACATGACTAGAGCCAGTGTTTCCCAACCAGGGTGCCTCCAGCTGTTGCAAAACTACAACTCCTAGCATGCCCGGACAGCCAACGGCTGTCCGGGCATGCTAGGAGTTGTAGTTTTGCAACAGCTGGAGGCACCCTGGTTGGGAAACACTGACTAGAGCAGTGATATTCACCATGTTGATTATCCAGACGGGTGACTGGTGCCCAAGGGGCCCCGAAAAAAAACCTCTGTCCCATCAGTAAAAACGCCAGTATTTTTAAATGACACATAATAGACATGGGGCCCTGTTACTGATTTTTGCTACAAGTTAAGCTTCCTGGGGGTGATTTATCAAAACCTGTCCAGAGGAAAAGTTGCTGAGTTGCCCATAGCAACCAATCAGATCGCTTCTTACATTTTTAACAAGGCCTATGCAAAATGAAAGAAGAGATCTGATTGGTAGCTATGGGCAACTGGGCAACTTTTCATTTGGACAGGTTTTGATAAATCTCCCCCCTCTGTTGCTAGAATTATAACCATTGGTGCATGTTAAAGGAACACTCCTTATGGGGCTAATACCCTGTGTTATGTGTAGATCAGGGCCTGAGGGGGAGGAGCATGACACAAAGGTGGGGATTCCTGTGTCATGCTCCGCCCCTTTGGATGGTGCGTTAGGCATTACACAGGGTTTGTGACACTAAAGCCCATTCACCAGCTTCATCCTGCTACAACTAATGTTTACCTACTATTTTTTTTATTTTTTTTTTATCTAGGCTCCCATGATGGGGAAGAGGTTCCCTTGCCTCTTGCAGAACACAACTACATTGTCCCAAAGAAGGAGATCAACACTGTTCCTGATATGGCCAAGTGGAAGCGCTCTCAGGTAGTCCATAGGAATTGTGTATAACCCTGTATAATATCTTATGTTGAGTATACAACAAACATATAGACTGGTTTCCTAACCAGGGTGCCTCTACAGGTTGCAAAACTACATCTCCCAGCATGCACGGACAGCCGTTTGCTGTCCGGGCATGCTGGCGGATGTAATTTTGCAACAGCTGGAGGCACACTGCATGGAAAAGCTTCTATATGGATTTGGCTAGTATCTGTGGCACATTTCACATGCAGAGTTCACATTCTAATACTAGTCAGTCCATACTGTATTATTGTTGGGTGAGCACTGCACTCCACCAAGCTGGAAGGTCACTGACAAATAGGGGAAAACCACTGTAATTTAAAGGGGTTATCCAGGAAAATCCTTTATATATATATATATATATATATATATATATATATATATTGATGTGACAGAAATAAATCTACACTTTTTTTCACCGTTTTTGGGAGTACTGCGTTGTCAGTGGATTTTATCTAAACTAAGGACTTGGGTCAAGAGGTTCTGGACGCTGGCACCCACATACACCCACATATATCTTATATATCTCAACTGGCTCCAGAAAGTTAAACAAATTTGTAAATTATTTCAATAAAAAAAATCTTAATCCTTTCAGTACTTATGAGCTGCTGAAGTTGAGTTGTTCTTTTCTGTCTAAGTGCTCTCTGATGACACCTGTCTGGCGTACTGTCCAGACTAGAAGCAAATCCCCATAGCAAACCTCTTCTACTCTGTGCAGTTCCCGAGAAAAGAAAAGATGTCAGCAGAGAGCACTGTTGCCAGACAGAAAAGAACAACTCAACTTCAGCAGCTCATAATTATTGTAAGGATTAAGATTTTTTTTAATAGAAGTAATTTACAAATCTGTTTAACTTTCTGGAGCCAGTTGAAAGTTTTTTTTTCTGGAATACCTCTTTAAAAGGGGAACTCCAGTATTTGATAACTTATCCACTATCCACAGGATAAGGGATAAGTATCTGATCACGGGGGTCCGTCCTCTGTGACCTCCCTCCAATCTCCAGAACTGCGCCTAAATCTCCAGTGCACAAAGCGGGGTCGACACGCTTCATCCATGCATTCCTTATGAGAGCATCTGAGATACACAAGTACAGCGCTTGTGGAATTTCAGGCATCGTTCTATAAATTGTAGGGGTCCCAGCAGTCAGACCTCCTGCAATGAGGCACTTATCCCCTACATTATAAATGGGAAATGGGGGTATTTTAAGTTTTTCTTATTGCAGATTATTTATTTTTCATTTATAAAGCCAATTTATTTATTTACATTTTTTTTGTCATTTTTATTTCTCCAGAAGACACTTGTATATGTGATTGTACAGTACAATGCAGTGTTAATGTAATTGTCATATTACCAATCTCCTGTTACAGCCTGCCTCTGGGCACGCCTCATCTTTCCTGAGCGTGCATGTATGGCGGAATGGATTAAGGAGTGTCCTATTGTGTATGTTCAGGATTAGATGGTGCTTGGTGACATTGCTTGTGCTCCCATAGTGCAGTGGGGGAGATACCGGCAAAGCCACCGTTCCGATTCTAGTGTTAATTTTTAAAGGCCCTTTGGGAAATAATTGCAGCGATCTGATTGGTTACTATGAACAATTTCTCCTCTATTTCCTTTGCTCCAGTGTTTATACATCTGTCCATGTTCTTTCCTTATTGTATAATTTCTTCAGATCATTTCTCTAATGTTAGCGAATCTATTATCTGTCCTGTAACCTGTTCTAACCCGTTCTGTATTCTCCTCACAGGCCTACGCAGATTATATGGGCTTCGTCCTCACTTTAAATGAGAGTGTAAAGGGAAAGAAGCTGACCTGTGAATACCGTGTGTCAGAGGTAGGTGTATGGGCTCCTGCTGCACACTGGCTATGGTCACTCACTGACCCCTATTTATGCACTGCACCCTCCATAGTGGGGGCTCCTCTGGTTGTGATCCTTAGTGCCCAACCCGCTTATAGCACCTTTACAAAAAAACTCCTTTTAGACTTTTCTACTGTAACCTGCAGACATGCTGTTTCCCTTATTCTGCCTTAAATTACTGTTCGTATCGAGTATAGACCATCAGTATTAGACCATCGGGGGTCTGTCACGAGGGATGCAGTCCCTTCCATGTTTAATGAAATCTGTCACCATTGTCACCTGCACTTACTCTGTCAGTACCGACAAATAGTGCAGGTGACACTGATGACAACGGTACTCACCTTGTCCCGTTCCGTGGCGGGGATCTTTGGTAATTTCTTCCGTTAGCTCCAGTCCCGGCAGCTAGCTTGGGGCATGGGCAGAGCTTACTGATGTCACCGCTGCTTTGAGACCCTGCAGAGAGTAGCAGAGGCTTGGGGCATGGGTGGAGCTTAGTGACATCACCACTGCTGTTCCCTGGTTGGTCCCGCTGTGAGAGAACAGCAGCGGTGATCTCATACTATACTGTCCTTACATAGGAGAGAGGACCTGCCCTCATACTATACTGTCCTTACATAGGAGAGAGGACCTGTCCTCATACTATACTGTCCTTACATAGGAGAGAGGACCTGTCCTCATACTATACTGTCCTTACATAGGAGAGAAGACCTGTCCTCATACTATACTGTCCTTACATAGGAGAGAGGACCTGTCCTCATACTATACTGTCCTTACATAGGAGAGAGGACCTGTCCTCATACTATACTGTCCTTACATAGGAGAGAGGACCTGTCCTCATACTATACTGTCCTTACAGAGGAGAGAGGACCTGTCCTCATACTATACTCTCCTTACATAGGAGAGAGGACCTGTCCTCATACTATACTGTCCTTACATAGGAGAGAGGACCTGTCCTCATACTATACTCTCCTTACATAGGAGAGAGGACCTGTCCTCATACTATACTGTCCTTACATAGGAGAGATGAGACCTGTCCTCATACTATACTGTCCTTACATAGAAGAGAGGACCTGTCCTCATACTATACTGTCCTTACATAGAAGAGAGGACCTGTCCTCATACTATAATGTCCTTACATAGAAGAGAGGACCTGTCCTCATACTATACTGTCCTTACATAGGAGAGGGGACCTGTCCTCATACTATACTGTCCTTACATAGGAGAGCGGACCTGTCCTCATACTATACTGTCCTTACATAGGAGAGAGGACCTGTCCTCATACTATACTGTCCTTACATAGGAGAGCGGACCTGTCCTCATACTATACTGTCCTTACATAGGAGAGAGGACCTGTCCTCATACTATACTGTCCTTACAAAGGAGAGAGGACCTGTCCTCATACTATACTGCCCTTACATAGGAGAGAGGACCTGTCCTCATACTATACTGTCCTTACATAGGAGAGGAGACCTGTCCTCATACTATACTGTCCTTACAGAGGAGAGAGGACCTGTCCTCATACTATACTGTCCTTACATAGGAGAGAGGACCTGTCCTCATACTATACTGTCCTTACATAGGAGAGAGGACCTGTCCTCATACTATACTGTCCTTACATAGGAGAGAGGACCTGTCCTCATACTATACTGTCCTTACATAGGAGAGAGGACCTGTCCTCATACTATACTGTCCTTACATAGGAGAGAGGACCTGTCCTCATACTATACTGTCCTTACAGAGGAGAGAGGACCTGTCCTCATACTATACTCTCCTTACATAGGAGAGAGGACCTGTCCTCATACTATACTGTCCTTACATAGGAGAGAGGACCTGTCCTCATACTATACTGTCCTTACATAGGAGAGAGGACCTGTCCTCATACTATACTGTCCTTACATAGGAGAGAGGGCCTGTCCTCATACTATACTGCCCTTACATAGGAGAGAGGACCTGTCCTCATACTATACTGTCCTTACATAGGAGAGAGGACCTGTCCTTATACTATACTGTCCTTACATAGGAGAGAGGACCTGTCCTCATACTATACTGTCCTTACATAGGAGAGAGGAGACCTGTCCTCATACTATACTGTCCTTACATAGGAGAGAAGACCTGTCCTCATACTATACTGTCCTTACATAGAAGAGAGGACCTGTCCTCATACTATACTGTCCTTACATAGAAGAGAGGACCTGTCCTCATACTATAATGTCCTTACATAGAAGAGAGGACCTGTCCTCATACTATACTGTCCTTACATAGGAGAGAGGACCTGTCCTTACATAGGAGAGGGGACCTGTCCTCATACTATACTGTCCTTACATAGGAGAGAGGACCTGTCCTCATACTATACTGTCCTTACATAGGAGAGAGGACCTGTCCTCATACTATACTGTCCTTACATAGGAGAGAGGACCTGTCCTTACATAGGAGAGGGGACCTGTCCTCATACTTTACTGTCCTTACATAGGAGAGAGGACCTGTCCTCATACTATACTGTCCTTACATAGGAGAGAGGACCTGTCCTCGTACTATACTGTCCTTACATAGGAGAGAGGACCTGTCCTCGTACTATACTGTCCTTACATAGGAGAGAGGACCTGTCCTCATACTATACTGTCCTTACATAGGAGAGAGGACCTGTCCTCATACTATACTGTCCTTACATAGGAGAGAGGACCTGTCCTTACATAGGAGAGGGGACCTGTCCTCATACTTTACTGTCCTTACATAGGAGAGAGGACCTGTCCTCATACTATACTGTCCTTACATAGGAGAGAGGACCTGTCCTCGTACTATACTGTCCTTACATAGGAGAGAGGACCTGTCCTCGTACTATACTGTCCTTACATAGGAGAGAGGACCTGTCCTCATACTATACTGTCCTTACATAGGAGAGAAGACCTGTCCTCATACTATACTGTCCTTACATAGGAGAGAGGACCTGTCCTCATACTATACTGTCCTTACATAGGAGAGAGGACCTGTCCTCATACTATACTGTCCTTACATAGGAGAGAGGACCTGTCCTCATACTATACTGTCCTTACATAGGAGAGAGGACCTGTCCTCATACTATACTGTCCTTACATAGGAGAGAGGACCTGTCCTCATACTATACTGTCCTTACATAGGAGAGAGGACCTGTCCTCATACTATACTGTCCTTACATAGGAGAGAGGACCTGTCCTCATACTATACTGTCCTTACATAGGAGAGAGGACCTGTCCTCATACTATACTGTCCTTACAGAGGAGAGAGGACCTGTCCTCATACTATACTGTCCTTACAGAGGAGAGAGGACCTGTCCTCATACTATACTGTCCTTACATAGGAGAGAGGACCTGTCCTCATACTATACTGTCCTTACATAGGAGAGAGGACCTGTCCTCATACTATACTGTCCTTACATAGGAGAGAGGACCTGTCCTCATACTATACTGTCCTTACATAGGAGAGAGGACCTGTCCTCATACTATACTGTCCTTACATAGGAGAGAGGACCTGTCCTCATACTATACTCTCCTTACATAGGAGAGCGGACCTGTCCTCATACTATACTGTCCTTACATAGGAGAGAGGACCTGTCCTCATACTATACTGTCCTTACATAGGAGAGGAGACCTGTCCTCATACTATACTGTCCTTACATAGGAGAGGAGACCTGTCCTCATACTATACTGTCCTTACATAGGAGAGAGGAGACCTGTCCTCATACTATACTGTCCTTACATAGGAGAGAGGAGACCTGTCCTCATACTATACTGTCCTTACATAGGAGAGAGGACCTGTCCTCATACTATACTGTCCTTACATAGGAGAGAGGACCTGTCCTCATACTATACTGTCCTTACATAGGAGAGAGGACCTGTCCTCATACTATACTGTCCTTACATAGGAGAGAGGACCTGTCCTTACATAGGAGAGGGGACCTGTCCTCATACTTTACTGTCCTTACATAGGAGAGAGGACCTGTCCTCATACTATACTGTCCTTACATAGGAGAGAGGACCTGTCCTCGTACTATACTGTCCTTACATAGGAGAGAGGACCTGTCCTCGTACTATACTGTCCTTACATAGGAGAGAGGACCTGTCCTCATACTATACTGTCCTTACATAGGAGAGAAGACCTGTCCTCATACTATACTGTCCTTACATAGGAGAGAGGACCTGTCCTCATACTATACTGTCCTTACATAGGAGAGAGGACCTGTCCTCATACTATACTGTCCTTACATAGGAGAGAGGACCTGTCCTCATACTATACTGTCCTTACATAGGAGAGAGGACCTGTCCTCATACTATACTGTCCTTACATAGGAGAGAGGACCTGTCCTCATACTATACTGTCCTTACATAGGAGAGAGGACCTGTCCTTACATAGGAGAGGGGACCTGTCCTCATACTTTACTGTCCTTACATAGGAGAGAGGACCTGTCCTCATACTATACTGTCCTTACATAGGAGAGAGGACCTGTCCTCGTACTATACTGTCCTTACATAGGAGAGAGGACCTGTCCTCGTACTATACTGTCCTTACATAGGAGAGAGGACCTGTCCTCATACTATACTGTCCTTACATAGGAGAGAAGACCTGTCCTCATACTATACTGTCCTTACATAGGAGAGAGGACCTGTCCTCATACTATACTGTCCTTACATAGGAGAGAGGACCTGTCCTCATACTATACTGTCCTTACATAGGAGAGAGGACCTGTCCTCATACTATACTGTCCTTACATAGGAGAGAGGACCTGTCCTCATACTATACTGTCCTTACATAGGAGAGAGGACCTGTCCTCATACTATACTGTCCTTACATAGGAGAGAGGACCTGTCCTCATACTATACTGTCCTTACAGAGGAGAGAGGACCTGTCCTCATACTATACTGTCCTTACAGAGGAGAGAGGACCTGTCCTCATACTATACTGTCCTTACAGAGGAGAGAGGACCTGTCCTCATACTATACTGTCCTTACATAGGAGAGAGGACCTGTCCTCATACTATACTGTCCTTACATAGGAGAGAGGACCTGTCCTCATACTATACTGTCCTTACATAGGAGAGAGGACCTGTCCTCATACTATACTGTCCTTACATAGGAGAGAGGACCTGTCCTCATACTATACTGTCCTTACATAGGAGAGAGGACCTGTCCTCATACTATACTCTCCTTACATAGGAGAGCGGACCTGTCCTCATACTATACTGTCCTTACATAGGAGAGAGGACCTGTCCTCATACTATACTGTCCTTACATAGGAGAGGAGACCTGTCCTCATACTATACTGTCCTTACATAGGAGAGAGGAGACCTGTCCTCATACTATACTGTCCTTACATAGGAGAGAGGAGACCTGTCCTCATACTATACTGTCCTTACATAGGAGAGAGGACCTGTCCTCATACTATACTGTCCTTACATAGGAGAGGGGACCTGTCCTCATACTATACTGTCCTTACGTAGGAGAGGGGACATGTCCTCATACTATACTGTCCTTACGTAGGAGAGGGGACATGTCCTCATACTATACTGTCCTTACATAGGAGAGAGGACCTGTCCTCATACTATACTGTCCTTACATAGGAGAGAGGACCTGTCCTCATACTATACTGTCCTTACATAGGAGAGCGGACCTGTCCTCATACTATACTGTCCTTACAGAGGAGAGAGGACCTGTCCTCATACTATACTGTCCTTACATAGGAGAGGGGACCTGTCCTCATACTATACTGTCCTTACATAGGAGAGAGGACCTGTCCTCATACTATACTGTCCTTACATAGGAGAGGGGACCTGTCCTCATACTATACTGTCCTTACATAGGAGAGAGGACCTGTCCTCATACTTTACTGTCCTTACATAGGAGAGAGGACCTGTCCTCATACTATACTGTCCTTACATAGGAGAGAGGACCTGTCCTCATACTATACTGTCCTTACAGAGGAGAGAGGACCTGTCCTCATACTATACTGTCCTTACATAGGAGAGAGGACCTGTCCTCATACTATACTGTCCTTACATAGGAGAGAGGACCTGTCCTCATACTTTACTGTCCTTACATAGTAAATTTTATTCTAATGACAGATCTATTTTAATAGACTACAATGCTCTGCATCATGCGGCACCTTATTACATTGTGTTTGCAATGTATCCTTCTCTCTATAACAATGTTTCCCAGCCAGTTTGCCTCCAGCTGTTGTGAAAATACAGCTCCCAGCATGCTCGGACAGCCGTTGGCTGTCCGGGAATGCTGGGAGTTGTAGTTTTGCAACAGCTGGAGGCATGCTAGTTTGAAAACACTGCTCTAAAGATTACAGGACACATGATTGATCATTTATTATGTTTAACGCTTATATTCAGAGACATCCTTTTAATGTTTTCTCATGTTGAAAACTTGAATTAAAAGCAACTCATTCACATAGAGAAGGTTTTGAACACATAATTATATTGTGTTTTGTATTGGCAAATAATCAGTCTTTATGTGTTACAACGCTGCCATCTAGTGGCCGTAAAGTATGTAACACGTATAGTTGTCATATGTATGTAAATGATTCGCTCCTATGAATACTTTATGCATTGTACATTGTGCTAACAATGCAAACCAACCATTTCAATATCAATAGCCAACACACTGGGCTGTTATCTGTATGAGTTCAGGCTAGATAGTGGCCTCCTCTATCTACATGATGGTCAGTGTTAACATAGGCTGTTACTGTAAACGTATAAAGTCTGTATTGTATCTCTACCTGGTCTCTTGGCATATTACAGTCTTCAGTGGTAACAGGGGTCCTCTTCATCAGCACAGAATGACTACTCTATAGTACGATCCGCATGAACAGTACATACACAATACATATGATGGATCTTACTATAGCATTGTTTCACTTAAAACCAGCATATAAAACACTGGATACCTGCTTCTCTTCAGCTGTTGCAAAACTACAACTCCCATCATGCTTTACATCTAATTAGATCTTAATAGTCCAGTGTTTTCCTAAGCTGCGGCTCTTCAGCTGTTGCAAAACTACAACTCCCATCATTCTTTACACCTAATTAGATCTTAATAGTTCAGTGTTTCCTGAGTGGCGGCTCTTCAGCTGTTGTAAGACTACAACTCCCATCGTGCTCTACACCGAATTCAATCTTAATAGTCCAGTGTTTCCTGAGCTGCAGCTCTCCAGCTGTTGCAAAACTACTACTCCCATCATTCTTTACACCTAATTAGATCTTAAAGGGGTAGTCCAGTGGTGAAAAACTTATCCCCTATCCTAAGGATAGGGGATAAATTTGAGATCGCGGGGGGTCGACCGCTGGGGCCCCTTGCGATCTCTCTGTACGGGGTCCCGGCTCTCCGCCGAGATAGCGGGTGTCGACCCCCGCACGAGGCGGCGGCCGACACGCCCCCTCAATACATCTGAATGGCAGAGCCGGAGATTGCCGAAGGCAGCGCTTCGGCTCTGCCATAGAGTTATATTGAGGGGGCGTGTCGGCCGCCGCTTCGTGCGGCGGCTCTTCAGCTGTTGTAAGACTACAACTCCCATCGTGCTCTACACCGAATTCAATCTTAATAGTCCAGTGTTTCCTGAGCTGCAGCTCTCCAGCTGTTGCAAAACTACTACTCCCATCATTCTTTACACCTAATTAGATCTTAAAGGGGTAGTCCAGTGGTGAAAAACTTATCCCCTATCCTAAGGATAGGGGATAAATTTGAGATCGCGGGGGGTCGACCGCTGGGGCCCCTTGCGATCTCTCTGTACGGGGTCCCGGCTCTCCGCCGAGATAGCGGGTGTCGACCCCCGCACGAGGCGGCGGCCGACACGCCCCCTCAATACATCTGAATGGCAGAGCCGGAGATTGCCGAAGGCAGCGCTTCGGCTCTGCCATAGAGTTATATTGAGGGGGCGTGTCGGCCGCCGCTTCGTGCGGAGGTCGACACGCCCCCTTCCCGCGGGCTGTCGGGGCTCCGTACAGGAGATCGCGGGGGGCCCCAGGGGTCGGACCCCCGCGATCTGCAACTTATCCCCTATCCTTAAGATAGGGGATAAGTTGTAAACCACTGAGTCACCACTGGACTACTCCTTTAATAGTTCAGTGTTTTCTGAGCTGCAGCTCTCCAGCTGTTGCAGAACTATAACTCCCAGCATGCCGTGGCAGCCTTGGGACTGAAGTAGGGGTTCACTTGGTTTAGAAACACTGATAAATTACCCCCCCCCCCGTGCTTAGTCCTATTGCCTATGTAACAACACTGACACCTAGTGGTGAAATGAAAAAATTATTTGGCATTTTCCACTGTTAACTGATAGAAGTGTACAATATTTTGTGGCAGGAAAAAGAAAGTCAATCATTCTCTACACCTAATTAGATGTTAATAGTCCAGTGTTTCCTAAGCTGCGGCTCTTCAGCTGTTGCAAGACTACAACTCCGATCATGCTCTACACCAAATTAAATCTTAATAGTCCAGTGTTTCCTGAGTTGCGGTTCCTCAGCTGTTGTAAAACTACAACTCCCATCATGCTTTACACCTAATTAGATTTTAATAGTTCAGTGTTTCTTGACTGGCGGCACTTCAGCTGTTGCAAAACTTCATCTAACTCCCATCATGCTTTACATCTAATTAGATCTTAATAGTCCAGTATTTCCTGAGCTGTGGCTCTCCAACTGTTGCAGAACTACAACTCCCAGCATGCCGTGGCAGCCTTGGGACTAAAGAAGGGGTTTACTTGGTTTAGAAACACCGATAAATCCCCCGTGCTTAGTCTTATTGACTATGTAACAACACTGACACCTAGTGGTCAAATAAAAATAATCATTTAGCATTTTCCACTGTTAACTGATAGAAGTGTACAATGTTTTGTGGCAGGAAAAAGAAAGTCAATCATTCTCTACACCTAATTAGATGTTAATAGTCCAGTGTTTCCTAAGCTGCGGCTCTTCAGCTGTTGCAAGACTACAACTCCGATCATGCTCTACACCAAATTAAATCTTAATAGTCCAGTGTTTCCTGAGTTGCGGTTCCTCAGCTGTTGTAAAACTACAACTCCCATCATGCTTTACACCTAATTAGATTTTAATAGTTCAGTGTTTCTTGACTGGCGGCACTTCAGCTGTTGCAAAACTTCATCTAACTCCCATCATGCTTTACATCTAATTAGATCTTAATAGTCCAGTATTTCCTGAGCTGTGGCTCTCCAACTGTTGCAGAACTACAACTCCCAGCATGCCGTGGCAGCCTTGGGACTAAAGAAGGGGTTTACTTGGTTTAGAAACACCGATAAATCCCCCGTGCTTAGTCTTATTGACTATGTAACAACACTGACACCTAGTGGTCAAATAAAAATAATCATTTAGCATTTTCCACTGTTAACTGATAGAAGTGTACAATGTTTTGTGGCAGGAAAAAGAAAGTCAATCATTCTCTACACCGAATTAGATGTTAATAGTCCAGTGCTTCCTAAGCTGCAGCTCTCCAGCTGTTGCAAAACTACAACTCCAAGCATGCCCTGACAGCCAACGGCTATAAGGATGAGGGACCAGCAGTGAGTGATATGTCCCAATCCTGTGAGGAGGAGGAAGGAAGGAAGGAGTGATGGGCCTGTGTATGATGCCTGGAACATTATGTCACGGACTGAGGGGAGGAAGGTAAACCCCAGGGAGGCATACCAATGGTGGCAGTGGTAACACGTCAGCAGGGTGCCAGGGCTGCAGCTGTAAAAAGAAGGGAGAATGGTGATGAAAGGGGCCAGCTGTGTGACTTGCAAGCCAAAGCAGAGGAAGGTGGAGATGTTAGTTCACGGACATGCTGGGAGTTGTAGTTTTGCAACATCTGGAGGTCTGCAAGTTGGAGACCACTGCTATAGAAGATATATGTATTTATCCAGCAAGCTGTTAGATCGGCAACTGATAGTCCAGCACTCCAAAAATAGTGTTAATAAAATTGTGTCTGCTCCTTAGTGTGTGTGTATGTATATATGTATATATATATGTGTGTGTGTGTATATATATATATATATATATATATATATATATATATATATATACAGTTCTCAAATGAAAAAATAGCTAAAAACGTGTATAGTTAACTGCAACCAAACAATAGGGACAGTAGTATTGACTGCCAGGCGAGTACTAATTAGAGATGAGCGAACTTACAGTAAATTCGATTCATCACAAACTTCTCGGCTCGGCAGTTGATGACTTATCCTGCATAAATTAGTTCAGCTTTCAGGTGCTCCGGTGGGCTGGAAAAGGTGGATACAGTCCTAGGAGAGAGTCTCCAGCCCACCGGAGCACCTGAAAGCTGAACTAATTTATGCAGGATAAGACATCAACTGCCGAGCCGAGAAGTTCGTGACGAATCGAATTTACTGTAAGTTCACTCATCTCTACTATTAATGTTGGGGAAAAAAGTTGTTTATCCCATACAACCTGCGAACATGTAAAGAGTGGGGGCTACACATTCCTCAAGCTTGGGCTTAATTTAACGCAGTATAATGGGTAAATGTTATAAAATATATATTAATATAGGATAATGTATGTCCAGTGAATTAAATAAAATGTTTTTGAATTAAAACAATTTATTTGTACAGCAATGATAATACTTCCTGTGGTGTCCTTTTGTAGGGCCCTTACATCGGACTCACCACAATAAGAATAATATAGTAAAATGTGTGTGTGTATATATATATATATATATATATACATACAATAAAATCAGCTTATATTATACAATATAGTACCGATATCCCAATTGGCAAATTGTATGTAGCACTATAAGTACATGCACGGAGATCGTGCTGTGCTAGTAGGATACAATGTCTCACAGTTTGAGGAACGAGGTCTCTGTATGGCTCGTACCTTATAGAGATACTGCATGCGGCAGCAGCGTGCCGGTAGGTGAATACTAAGTAGGGCTATGTCTGTGAATTTGTGTGCGCTCTGCGGCGCTGGAGACTCCTTGTGTGTGTCCCACTCTACCCTGACGGCGCAGAGATAGAGATTGGTGAGTGGGATAGTCTCTTATTTGTAATCCTCTGGATGTATGCAGCGATGGAGACCCCTCAAATGAGGACCACTCTACCCCGGCGGCACGGGGAAAGTCACTTTAAGTGAATTGGGGGTTTGGCACACTGTGCCTCTTACCCGCACTGTTCTGGAGCGTGGTTGCCGGACGTAGCTTTTCACTAGGGAGACATGCGCTAGCAGGCTGGTGCCTGGTGTCATCCTTGCGGTCCGGTGAATGGTTGTGAGGATCGTCGAGTTTACCAATACTGGGGTACAGGTGGTTGTCTGGTAGACTAGACGAGTTTCGAGGTATTCCTCTACCTCTTTTTCAATAGCAATGCCTTTTATCTATTTGCCTTCTAAAGTTCTCAAATAAAGTAGTTATAGAATATCCACCAATGTACAGTTCTTATGGGAAGTCTCACCGATAATCTAGCCGCTGGTCTCGTGCTGCGATGAACCTACTCAGATGTCCGGCGGCTTTTGGCTCAATACGGGCGTGTGCTCCATGGTCCTCCAGAGATGCTCTCCACTCTGGTTGATAGATGAGGCTCTTGAATGGGGACGCAACCACCTCCTCTTTTATCTTAATACAATGTTTGGGATCTGTTTACCAAAATCAGACAACCCCGCTTTAATCCCCTAAACCATGAAATGGGATGCAGAGCAGCCTGCAGTGATTGGATGAAGAGACCCAGCACAGCAGACTTGGGGAGGAAGTGAATGCATGTTGAGTGAGGGTGGGCTCATGCTTGCTTTGGATACACCCCTTTCTGGGCAGTGGATGTCAGAATGAGTGAGCAGCAGAACAGAGGGTTTTGTGAGCCAAATTCAGAAGCTAGACACATAAAAAAGACATATAAAGCATCTGCATGACCTAGTGAGTAATATATAGAAGCATAATTTTTTTCTGTGATATGACAGGTACACTTTAAAGATTGGCAGAAGAACATATAGGATAATGGCCCTACAACACCCCCCCACCTAGACTGGTACCTGCCCCAAACATCAGTGGAGGCTAAAAGGCCTAATAATATAATACACTGCTCAAAAAAATAAAGGGAACACTTAAACAACACAATGTAACTCCAAGTCACTGACACTTCTGTGAAATCCCACTGTCCACTCAGGAAGCAACACTGATTGACAATCAACTTCACATGCTGTTGTGCAAATGGAACAGACAACAGGTGGGAATTATAGGCAATTAGCAAGACAACCCCAATAAAGGAGTGGTTCTGCAGGTGGTGACCACAGACTACTTC
Organism: Hyla sarda; assembly: GCF_029499605.1. Classification (NCBI taxonomy): domain Eukaryota; kingdom Metazoa; phylum Chordata; class Amphibia; order Anura; family Hylidae; genus Hyla; species Hyla sarda. The sequence continues at coordinate 22,602,040 of NC_079197.1, forward strand.
TCAGTTCCTATGCTTCCTGGCTGATGTTTTGGTCACTTTTGAATGCTGGTGGTGCTTTCACTCTAGTGGTAGCATGAGACGGAGTCTACAACCCACACAAGTTGCTCAGGTAGTGACGCTCATCCAGGATGGCACATCAATGTGAGCTGTGGCAAGAAGGTTTGCTGTGTCTGTCAGCATATTTTCCAGAGAATGGAGGTGCTACCAGGAGACAGGCCAGTACATCAGGAGGCGTGGAGGAGGCCGTAGGAGGGCAACAACCCAGCGGCAGGACTGCTACCTCCACCTTTGTGCAAGGAGGAGCAGGAGAAGCACTGCCAAAGCCCTGCAAAATGACCTCCAGCAGGCCACAAATGTGCATGTGTCCACTCAAACGGTCATAAACAGCTTACAGCCCAACACCGTGCAAGACGTTTCGCACTTGCCAGAGAACACTAAGATTGGCAAATTCGCCACTGGCGCCCTGTGCTCTTCACAGATGAAATCAGGTTCACTTTGAGCACGTGACAGACGTGACAGAGTCTGGAGACGCCCTGGAGAATGTTCTGCTGCCTGCAATGTCCTCCAGCATGCCCGGTTTGGCGGCAGGTCAGTAATGGTGTGGGGTGGGAGGTAGCCTGACTGCCATAAGGTACCGAGATGAGATCCTCAGACCCCTTGTGAGACCATATGCTGGTGCGGTTGGCCCTGGGTTCCTCCTAATGCAAGACAATGCTAGACCTCATGTGGCTGGAGTGTGTCAGCAGTTCCTGCAAGAGGAAGGCATTGATGCTATGGACTGGCCCGCCCGTTCCCCAGACCTGAATCCGATTGAGAACATCTTGGACATCATGTCTCGCTCCATCCACCAACGCCACCTTGCACCATAGTCCAGGTCTGGGAGGACATCCCTCAGGAGACCATCCGCCACCTCATCAGAAGCATGCCCAAGCGTTGTAGGGAGGTCATACAGGCACGTGGAGGCCACACACACAACTGAGCCTCATTGTGACTTGTTTTAAGGACATTACATAAAGTTGGATCAGCTTGTAGTGCGGTTTTCCACTGATTTTGAGTGTGACTCCATATCCAGACCTCCATGGGTTGATACATTTAATTTCCATTGATAATGTTTGTGTAATTTTGTTGTCAGTACATTCAACTATGTAAAGACGAAAGTATTTCATACGATTAGTTCGTTCAGATCTAGGATGTGTTATCTTAGTGTCCCCTTTATTTTTTTGAGCAGTGTATATTTAGATAAAGGTGTGTGTGTGTGTGTGCAGGGCTGTGGAGTCGGTAGATAAATGTTCTGACTCCGACTCCGCAATTTTTTGTACTTCCGACTCCGACTCCTCTGTATTAATATGTGAATGTGTTAAAGTTTAAGCTAACAATCGGAGTTAACAAGTTTTTATAGCCTTAGCTGAATGGCAGCAGTTTTTCCAATGGTTTACAGCTTCAGTCTTGAACTGTTGACCCTCCATTCCCTTCACTTATGCAAGTGTCTCTAGTCCTGCAAAAAACATATTTCCTTAATCCCTTATTAGTGAGAGGCTAGGTTACCCATGGTTTCCCTGTAACAGCAGAACACAACACTATGGAAAGTATAAGTATTGCCGCTCCTAATTGTGCGTTGTGTGCCATATAGTGAAGCACATGAAAAGCTTCTTCACGGTCACTTAACGTGTTCGTTTCGCGGTTACGTGAGGCACTGCATGCATTGATCTTTATTCTTACAGTAGAGAAGTCATTAATTATTATAACTTTTTGTGAATTGGGACATTTAAACTTTCTTTTTTTTTCATTCCAATCTAAGTTTAGTAGGAGTCGGTGCATTGTTTGCCGACTCCGACTCCAGGTACCCAAAATTTCGTCCGACTCCACAGCACTGTGTGTGTGTGTGTGTGTGTGTATATGTGTGTATATATATATATATATATATATATATATATATATATATATATATTTATATATATATAGTGCATGAGAAAGACCTCTGTGCAGGTCGAAACGTCGCATTACCTTTTATTGCATGGGTGAATAAACCACCACTTTTTTCCAACAATTTTGGAGTGCCGTCTTCCACCATGTTTTCTTTTCTACAATTGGGCCTTGGTTAGGCTTTGAGAACTTGGCACCCGTGAGACTTGGAAAGTCATCACTGTGCATCATCCATTTCTCCTTTGTTCTGAGTAGGTGTATATATACACACTGGCATCCCTGAAATTTTTCAAGAAAATGAAGTAACACGTTTTTCTATACACATGTTTATTCCTTTTGTGCATTTGTGCATTGGAACTGAACCAAATAAGTGAGGAAAAAATGCAAATTGGACATAATGTCACCAAACTCCAAAAATGCACTGGACAAAATTATTGGCACCCTTTCAAGATTGTGGAAAATAAGATTGTTTCAAGCATGTGATGCTCTCTTAAACTCACCTGGGGCAGTTAACAGGTGTGGGCAATATAAAAATCACACCTGAAAGCAGATAAAAAGGAGAGAAGTTCACTTAGTGTTTGCATTGCCTGTCTGTGTGTGCCACATGGAGCATGGACAACAGAAAGAGGAGAAGAAAACTGTCTGAGGACTTGAGAACCAAAATTGTGAAAAATATCAACAATCTCAAGGTAACAAGTCCATCTCCAGAGATCTAGATTTGCCTTTGTCCACAGTGCGCAACATTATCTAGAAGTTTACAACCCATGGCACTGTAGCTAATCTCCCTGGGCGTGGACGGAAGAGAAGATTTGATGAAAGGTGTCAACGCAGGATAGTCCGGATGGTGGATAATCAGCCCCAAACAAGTTCCAAAGATACTCAAGCTGTCCTGCAGGCTCAGGGAGCATCAGTGTCGGCGCGAACTATCCCTCGACATTTAAATGAAATGAAACGCTATGGCAGGAGACCCAGGAGGACCCCACTGCTGACACAGACATAAAAAAGCAAGACTACATTTTGCCAAAATGAACTTGAGTAAGTCAAAATCCTTCTGGGAAAACATCTTGTGGACAGATGAGACCAAGACAGAGCTTTTTTGGTATAGCATATCATTCTACTGTTTACCAAAAACGCAATGAGGCCTACAAAGAAAAGAACACCGTACCTACAGTGAAGGGTCAATGATGTTTTTGGGTTGTCTTGCTGCCTCTAGCACTGGGTGCCTTAAATGTGTACAAGGCATCATGAAATCTGAGGATTACCGACGGATTTTGGGTTGCACTGTACAGCCCAGAGTCAGAAAGCTGGTTGTACGTCCGAGATCTTGGGTCTTCCAGCAGGACAATGACCCCAAACATATGTCAAAAAGCCCCCAGAAATGGATGGCAACAAAGTGCTGGAGAGTTCTGAAGTGGCAGCATAGAGTCCAGATCTAAATCCCATTGAACACCTGTGGAGAGATCTTAAAATTACTGTTGGGAAAAGGCGCCTTCCAATAAGAGAGACCTGGGGCAGTTTGTAAAGGAAGAGTGGCCCAACATTCCGGCTGAGAGGTGTAAGAAGCTTATTGATGGTTTGTTATTTTTAAGCGACTGGTTTGTTATCTTTACCAAAGGGTGTGCAACCAAATATTAAGTTAAGGGAGCCAATAATTTTGTCCAGCCCATTTTTGGAGGTTGGTGTGACATTATATCCAATTTGCTTTTTTTCCTCCCTTGCTTTTAGTTCCAATACACACAAAGGGAATAAACATGTGTATAACAAAATATGTGTCACTGCAATCCTTGTCTGTGAGAAATACTTCATTCTCTTGAAAGATTTCAGGGGTGCCAACATTTACGGCCATGATTATATATATATATATATATATATATATATATATATAATAAAACATTTTTTTATTATTTTTTTTTAATTTATTTATATAGCGCCTACAGATTCCGCAGCGCTTACAATTATGGGGTACAAACAAATACATATATGTGTGTGTGTGTATGTGTATATGTATATATATATATATAATTATTATTATTTTTTTTTTATTATTGTGCATACACCGCCCGGTGTCTATCTCCCTATAACAGCACGTCCGCCTGTATTGTCAGGTAATGTATTGTGCTGATCCACAGAAAAGGTTTTGTCCACGCTTCTCCCCGGCTCACGCTGCCGCTGACCCCGGCTACATAGGACACACACCCTAATGCTTCCGTTGCAATATTAATTTAGCCGGACAATAGGATGCCGCCTGCGCTTCCACGCACAGCTTTTCAAAGAGACCCAGACACCAACGAAACCCTTGTGTCTCTTCAATTATGTATTAGGCTGCCTGGGCTGGCAGCTGGGGCCTGCTCGCTGCATACGGCTCTGCTGTTTTTAATCCCTTTAAAAAGCAGTCGAAAGCAATGGATGCGTGACTGTTCTACCCATCCCCCCCTCCCATCCTCCTCCTCCTCTTCAGCTCCTAAGCCTAGAGGTACAGTCATCCCCTGCCAGCCATTACTCAGCCGGTCTCCGCTCTATGAGAGGGATGGAGAATCCAGAATTGGCCGTAATGAGCCGCCTATGGCTGGGAGGCTGGTGGCCATGTAAATCATCCCTGTTGTTTAACAGAAAGCGTCTCTCCCCGTGACTCTTAATTACAATGTGAGGCCGGGGTCTGCTGCCATGATGGCTTCATGATCCAGGAGGCAGGATGTGGAGTGTTAACTGAGCAGATGCCAAGGGTTCGGCTCCTTTCACACTATATGTTGCTCCGTTATAATGTCCCGTTAAGAAAACCCTTTAAAAACGTCCGTTACAAAATCCCATTCAAGTCTATGGGATTTTTTTGATTATCCGTTATCACCCGTTATAGCCCGGACGTTATTTGTGATAGGAGAAAAAACGTTACATGTACAAATTTTTCTCCCGTTACAAATAACGTCCGGGCTATAACGGGTGATAACGGATAATCAAAAAATCCCATAGACTTGAATGGGATTTTATAATGGCCGTTTTTTAAAGGGTTTTCTTAACGGGACATTATAACGGGTCTTTAAAACGGAGCAATATATAGTGTGAAAGGAGCTTTAGGCGCCGATGGGTTAATCCGGTGTTTCCCTACCAGTGTGGCTAAAGCTGTTGCAAAACTACAACTCCCAGCATGCCCGGACAGCCAACGGCTGTCCGGGCATGCTGGGAGTTGTAGTTTTGCAACAGCTTTAGCCACACTGGTAGGGAAACACTGAGTTAATAGCTCGTATACCATAAATATACTAATATATAATATAATGTCTGTCTGTCTATTCAGGGATATATTGGGGGGCCCCCAACCTATCCTCATATTCAAACCCCCCCCACCCACCATCATCACCCACAATTCTGTAGCCTTATGCCGCAACCACATATTTAAAGGGGTACTCCGGTGTAAAACATTTTTGTTTTAAATCAATTGGTGCCAGAAAGTTAAACAGATTTGTCTATTACTTCTATTTAAAAAATCTTAATCCTTCCAGTACTTATCAGCTGCTGTATACTCCACAGGAAGTTCTTTTCTTTTTTTTTATTTCCGTTGTCTGACCACAGTGCTCTCTGCTGACACCTCTGTCCATGTCAGGAACTGTCCGGAAAAGTAGCAAATCCCCATAGCAATCCTATCCTGCTCTGGACAGTTCCTAAAATGGACAGAGGTGTCAGCAGAGAGCACTGTGGTCAGACAAAAAGGAAATTCAAAAAGAATACAGCAGCTGATAAGTACTGGAAGGATTAAGATTTTTTTAAATAGAAGTCATTTACAAATATGTTTAACTTTTTGGCACTAGTCGATTTAAAAAAAAAAAAAAAAAAAAGTTTTCCCACCGGCGTACCCCTTTAACTTTTTCTTCCGCAGCCAAAGGTGACACAATAAGGCAGCGTTCACACCTCGCTTTCAAATCCAACGTGTATTTCTGCTTTTGAAATCAGAGGCTGACCCTTAAATTCCTGTGGCGGATTTACACTGCAGCGCTGCAAATCCGTACGTGGATGAGCCCCGTCGTCACGCGCCGAGGTAAATCCTGTGCAGAATCCAGAACGTGCTGCTTATTTTGTGCGCCACAAAATGATTGCATTTAAGGGGGATGGGAAGCAGATTGTCATTGGATTTAATGGAGATTTCATCACTGAGTCCATTGAATCCGACAGTGAACAGGGCCGTTGAGCAGTGTTTCCCAACCAGGGTGCCTCCAGCTGTTGCAAAACTACAATTCCCAGCACGCCCGGACAGGCTTTGGCTGATTGGACATGCTAGGAGTTGTAGTTTTTAATGCTGCTCTATAGAGATGTGCTGTCTGTACGTCCCTCTTCCTCTACAGAGCAGTGTTACCCAATCAGTGTCCCTCCAGCTGTTGCAAAACTACAACTCCCAGCATGCCCGGACAGCCTTTGGCTGTCCGGGCATGCTGGGAGTTGTAGTTTTGCAACAGCTGGAGACACTTTGGTTGCAGAACACTGCTCTGTAGCGGAAGAGGGACGTACAGACAGCACATCTCTATAGAGCAGCATTGAAAAACTGCAACTCTTTGGCTGTCTGGGCATGGTGGTAGTTGCAGTTTCGCAACAGCTGGAGGCACCCTGATCTGATATTGTCAAAGACCAAGGGAATGTACAAAAATTCAGTGTCTGTGCCAACATTCATTTAAAGTGCATTTAAAGTGGCGTCTTTTTATTTTTAGAAACAGTGCCACTTACATCTACAGGCCGTATGTGGTATTGCAGCTCATTTAAATGAATAAAGCTAAGCTGCTATACCAGATAGGCCAATGGACAAGAATGGTACTGGGAACAAAGACAACTCAACAAAACTTTAAAAACAGCAAAACTGAAGTGATGTCTTTGAGCAGATGTGGTTGTATGTGGCCCCACAAATAGTCATTGCGGTCGTACTATGATGATCTGATAGAAGACTCCTAGAGGAAAGGAGATTCAAAGCTGCAGATTTAATGCAAGGTAGTTCGAAAGGATGGGTGCAGAATGGGAGAAGTCCTGGATACAGGAGGGAAAGGGGTTAAGTGATGGAAAAAGCCCCCCCCCAAAAAGCAAAAAATAAATAAAACATAAAATTTTCAGTAAATGTGGGAAACGGTCACAGACACATTCTTCCTGTATGGCACTTGCTGGTATTGAGCAGTAATGGAGATTATTATTGCAGCCTAGAAATCACATGACTAAGTCCTATGTTTGGTCCCCACACAGGCAATAGAGAAGCTGATGGTCTTACTGGACACCTTAGATCGCTGGATCGACGAAACGCCCCCCATAGACCAGCCGTCCCGTTTCGGCAACAAGGCATTTCGAACCTGGTACGCCAAGCTGGATCAGGTGGGAACCGCAGGAAGACATTCGTGACAAGTTATGTTGCAAGTGCAGCGACAAGGATTTCATGCCAGGTTGCCAACAATACAACGGACATGCCCTATTTTGCTTTATTACGGCCCAAATTGGGCACATTGTGCAAAGTGTCGCTGCCTAACTAAGGCTAACTAAGGTAGTGTGATGGCTGTCGGGGCTGCCAGAGAGAATGGCGGGAGAAAAAAATACTGCTTGCGCTGTCTTTTTCTCCTGCTACTCCCCCTGAAAAACAGCGGCACCCAAAAGACCCCCATTGATTATAATGGGGACCATCGGGACCCGCTGTTGCCCATTGTGCCCCGTCAAAATGACGGCCGTCAAACTAAAAAAAAAAAAAAAAAAAAAAGAGAAAAAGTTTGACATCCGTTCTTGATGGGGCGCAACAGTAGTGTGAATGTAGCCTTATACACATGCATGGGGGCATCAGCATTAGAAGACAGATATACGCCATTGGTATAGAGCCCCCTAAGTGATCTGAAGACCAGGGCCAGTACCTGAGGCAGCAGTAGGAGCTCTGGTGGTCTTGTATAACTCAGTATGTTATGGGAGCGACTAAGTGAATGAATTCAGATTTTCATGTACACCATGGGGCGGGTGCAGCGTCCTCTCCTCCCCCCTCTATTATAGACAAAGCACTCACACTGGTCTGTATACATTGGCGTATAGATCCAGCAGTTAGGGTTTACCTTGTCTTACATTAATAGCATCGGCAAGCAGGGTACACATTAGTGGTGCCTATACGTGTAACCTGGCCCTAAGTTTGGTTCTTGTAATTTTATTTGGGAATCGCTTATACATGTTGTACACCTTGGTGCTACATAGTACAGTAAAATCTCCCTTAGCAGACACCTCCCAATAGCGGACAGTGTTCCATAAGGCTTAATGTATTTGCCCCCTCCGAATAGGGGACATTACCAATAGCGGACGAGGACACACCCAATAGGGGACAATAGTTCACAAACCACTCCCAATAGGGGACAAACCACTCCCATTAGGGGGACAAACCACTCCCATTAGGGGGACAAACCACTCCCATTAGGGGGACAAACCACTCCCATTAGGGGGACAAACCACTCCCATTAGGGGGACAAACCACTCCCATTAGGGGGACAAACCACTCCCATTAGGGGGACAAACCACTCCCATTAGGGGACAAAACACTCCCATTAGGGGACAATCAGGCTTATGTCCTGGCCCTACCTTGCACATGTGGCCGCCATCAGGGGGTACAGCCAATACCCCAGTAAGGGGCCCTGGCCCCCACTGTACCCCCCTGCAGAAGCCCTAGCGCAGAAGACCAATATTTAAACTGCGGTCTCCTGCTTCTGTATGTCCGCCGCCATATCATTCACCCCCCTCCCTTCCCTGATCTCCCCCCCCCCCCCCATGCCACTTTATTTCCCCTGTGCCAAATCATTCCCCCCCCCCCCCTTATTACCCCCTGTGACACTTCATTTCCTCTTGATCCCCCTCTGTGCTATTTCATTCCCGCTTTATTGCCCTCTGTGCAAATTCACCCCCCCCCCCCCCGTGCTATTTCTTCCCCCCTCCTGTGCCATTTCATCCCCCCTTTATCCCCCTGTGCCCCTTCATAAAGAGGTGGATGATGAATTTACGCAAAGGGTAATAAAGGGGGAATGAAATGGCACAGGGGGGATCAAGAGGAAATGATGTGACACAAGGGGGTAAGGGGAGGATAATTTGGCACAATGCATGGGGGAATAAGATGGCGCAGGGTATAAAAGGTGGGCGCGTATGAAATGGGGATAAGGGGAGATTAAACAACACTGGGAGATTCTACTGTAATATTGCTTTTTATCATGTTTTATAGGTAACTACACTCTGGAGTGAGTACAGGACAGTATTCTATTATTTGGGAAGATTTCTTAGCCTTTTTTCCCAATAGGGGACATCTCTCAGTAGCGGACACTTTTTATTTAAATTCCCCGTTAGTGTTGGCTACTAGGAGATTCTACTGTAATGTCATTTTAGTGATAGTGATAGAAAATGGATCTCTAAGGCACTAGGACCGCTCAGAAATGCGCCGTCTCCATGGGGCGGCAAAGCATTTCCCGAGCGGATTCCTCCGAAAGAATTGACTTTTCCAAAATGTCTGCCTCAGAAATTCCGCTGTGTGCACGGTGCAGTAGAATCCCAATTGAAAGCAATGGGATACAGAGTGGAAAATTCCGTCGCTTGGTTCCCTATAACATTGTGCTGCTTGTATATAGGAGGGAGTGGGGTTGGTCAGCCTCAGTTGGGGTCTTGCTCCTTGCCCTGTGTTCCCCAACCCGTGGCTCTTTAGCTTTTGCAAAACTACAACTCTCATCATGCCCTGACACCCGAAGGGTGTCAGGGCATGATGAGAGTTGTAGTTTTGCAACAGCTGGAGAGCCCCTGCTGTGCATAGGAGCAACTAAGACTGAGTCTATAGACCGTATGCCCCCCTTGGACGGACCTATTTTGTACCCTTGAACCCACTATCCTACCAGTTGTAATTTGCTGATAGAAGGTGCAGTATTCTACATAAGCTGTAAACATGCGCGACCCTAACACCGATTCTTCTCCATAGGAAGCCGAGAATCTGGTTTCCACAGTGATCCCTCCAGCGCTGAGTGCGGCGGTGCCCGAGGTGGCGGTATATCTGAAGGAATCCGTGGGGAACTCGACCCGCATTGACTACGGCACAGGTAATGTCTGTTATCCGATTCCCATATAAGACCTATTTATAAAGGATAATGAAGTCGGATGAAGTTTAGGTGTCGCATATTATGGTCTTACATGCACAAATATCCCCGGACGAACGTTTATGCAGATGACAGATCTGTAAAAGACGGTCAGTTGTCACTAAACAAAACCAGAACAATGCCCGTGGCACAGCACAATAGTAGCGGCTCGGTTAGCGAAACTTGCTTGCTATTCCGCATTGCGCCACTAGGGTGTCCTGTTGCTGCAGCAGTACGTTCCCTGCTCGATGCCTGCAGTGGTTTTCACAGCGATGGAGCCCACTTCTTCCTGTGCTGTCATTTTTTTTTCCCCCCCTCTCCCTTACATCATTTCTTGTTCTCTGTTAGTCACTCTAAAACGGTTTGTGTCTTGTAACTCCATGGGGTGACAGCATCAGTCGCACGTGTTCCAGGGGCCGCTGGTAGACATGCGAGATGTGCGAGCAGCATGGAGCAAATCTCACGTACGCCTAATACCTCTAGCGGCAGGCGCATATCTCTCCAGTGTAGAAAATAAGAAGTTCAGCCGCCTCGGTCACCCCTGTAACAATCTGTAAATTCTTTCAGCTCTTACTAGTTTTAACCCTTGGTATTCCTGTAGAACTAAAAGTCTCAGCAAGCCTTTTGATTGGCAGGGCATATTGTGCCTTATTCTCTATGCAGAACACAGGATCCAGTCTTTTTGAGAAGGAAAGGGGCTGTAGAGCTTGATAGAAACATATATATATATATATATATATATATATATATATGTATATGTGTGTGTGTATACCAGGCAGGAAGCTGGAGTACTGGTTAAGGTCAGGGCGGTAGTGTGTGCGCACAGTGACGCCGTCCATCCTTTCGTGCCATCTGGTGGCCGGGAAGTGGTTACGAGCCATTAAAAGATGCTATTTGAGGCACAGGAACTGGAAGCTTTTGGAGGGGGGCAGAAGTGGGAAGGAAGTTGGGGAGGCAGGAAAGGTTGCAGATGGGTTAGGTGGCCTATAGGCAGTAAGTCCGGGCACGAGGAGAGGCGGGTCGTTGTGTCTGGTGTCTATATACAACATGGCGGCCAGGAGAGGATGCCAAGAAGTCAGTGTTCTGACCTGTGTAGTCAGTCTAGGGCTTGTTTTTCATTATGTTATACCCTACATTCAGCCTATGTGCCATCGCACACCAAATGCACCAATCATGCTCCATTTGCCCAATCAATGCCAAAGAAGTAACAATTAATAAATAATAATAATAAAATAAAATAAATTTATATATATATATATATATATATATATATATATATATATATAATGTATTTATTGATTGAGGTATGCACTAGGAAATTCTCTTGCATCCAACAGAGGGCTCAGACCTGATGTGAACAGAGCCTTAGTTACTGTCATGCCACCTAATTATATAAATCACAATGGTAAACATAGGAAGCCTTGTGGGCGAATTAGTCATACCATATATACTCGAGTATAAACCGACCCGAATATAAGCAAAGGCCCCTAATTTCACCCCAAAAACCCAGGAAAAGTTATTAACTCGACTATAAGCCTAGGGTGGGAAATACATCATCCCCCCCCCCCCATGTCATCATCCAGATCCCCGTCATCATCCCCCCCCTTTCATCATCACCGCCTGTTAATCCCTTCATCAGTGGACTTCTATCTGCGGACCTCCAGATGTTGCAAAACTACAACTCCCAGCATGCCCGGACAGCCATCGGCTGTGGGGATGGTTAGTCGTCGCGGGCTGTCCATTTTCACTTGGGGGCCCTCTTCTCCGCGAATTGGGCCTGCCCCGGACTAGTGACGTTGCCTTGACGACGACGCACAGGGACGTTCCTGCGCAACGTCCCTGTTTGTCGTCGTCAAGGCAACGTCACTAGTCCGGGGCCGGGCCCGGAGCGGAGAAGAGAGCCCCCCGGTGAAAATGGACAGCCCGCAACGACTAACCATCCCCACCAGACTGTCCCTGCAGCATAGATGGCCCAGACCAGCTCACCCTAACTTCACGCCGAGGGGAGGTGAGTACAAAACAAGGGGGGGGGGGCGCTGAATGATGACGAAGGCTGCAGTGGTCTTCAACCCGCGGACCTCCAGAGGTTTCAAAACTACAACACCCAGCATGCCCGGACAGCCACTGTCCAGGCATGCTGGGAGTTGTAGTTTTGCAACATCTGGAGGTCCGCAGGTTGAAGACCACTGAGAAGGGATTGACAGGCAGCGAGTTCTCTCGAGTATAAGCCGAGGGCAGCGTTTTCAGCACAAAAAATCGTGCTGAAAAACTCTGCTTATACTCGAGTATATACGGTATATGGAATCAGGGAGCGGTCGTTTTGTATGGCTGGATAGGTTCGGATCCTATAATATAGGTTGGTTTTGTAGTCTCTTTTTACAATCGGCTGAATGAGACCCTTTGGATGTGTTTGACTGGGAGCTTTCCTGACATGAATGCCGAATAGACATTGCAATGTGAACACATCCTAAGGCCACATGGAAGAATTCCGTCCGCAGCAGGCGCCAACTCATCAGTCAGTACAAGGACCCTTCGGAAATAAGCCGTTTCCATAAACAGTAATGCATTTCTGAGCGGATTCCGCATTAAGAATTGACATGTCAATTCATTCTGTGGAGAGTGGAGTCGGAATTTCCATGGCAGATATTTCTGCCGGGGAAAGTGGGCCATGTGCTTGGTGCAGCAAAATCCTTTTGAAAACAATAGGACTCTATGGCAACAGAATTTCCGAGCTGAATTTTTCCAACAGATTTCATTTGGAAATTCCGCCATGTGAACAGGCCCTAGAAGTGAGAACCTAATTCCTCAGTGGCAATGATATCCCACCAGTAGGGGAAATCTAGATATAGGAAATGATCCACATTAACCAAATAAACATGGCTGCCTTGCCAATAACACACAGGTTTGTTGCAGCTTATGTGATGCAGCAGCCACAGTTCTGTGTAAACATAAAAATCTGACAACTTCTTGCTGTTGTGGAACTACAACTCCCATTATGCATGCTGGAAATTCTAGCTTCACAGCTGGAGAGCCACAGATTACAGACTGCTGCCTTAACACAACCTGTTTTTCCCCCCCTAGGACATGAAGCTGCATTTGCTGCTTTCCTGTTTTGCCTGTGTAAGATTGAGGTTTTGCACGGGGACGACCAGCTCGCCATTGTCTTCAAAGTGTTTAATCGGTAAGAGAAACCTGGAGGTGATCAGAGTCTGTGTGCAGAAGAACTGACTATAGGTAAGGCTGGGTTCACACCACGTTTTTGCAATACAGTTCCCGTATACGTTTTCAATTTGAAACCGTACGCAACCATATTGAAAACCGCATGCATTGACTCTCCATTGAAAACCGTATCCCAAACGATGCATCAGGTTGTGTCCGTTTTGCATCCTGTACGGTTTTGTCCGTTTTTTTTCCCGTATCCAAAACCGTAGCCTACCACGGTTTTTGGTCCGGGTGAAAAACCGTATTGAAACGTATACAATTTTTTTTTTAACATGGGAGTCAAAGGGAACTGTAGATAAACCGTATGTGCGGAGGGTTCCATCCGCTTTTCACCATACGGTTTTTGACTTTGCACAGTTTTTTTTCTTTGAATTTCAATCAAACAGGTAAAACTTTATTCATAATGGAATGAAAAGTTAAAAACGTATACTTTTTTTTTTCTTAAAAACAGATGCAAACAGACATCATTTTTAAAAACTATATATGGGTTAAACTATGTACACGCGTTTTCATACAGTTTAGTCCGGTTTTGAGGTATCCGTTTTTCATCAAAAACCTGATACGGAAAATGTATTGCAAAAAACGTGGTGTGAATGCAGCCTAATACCTCGCCCTTGGAGCTTACAGTCAGTAATGGTTTAAGGCAGCTTCTTAGCTGGTGTAACACTTCAGTTCTTAGTATGGAGCCAGTTAGTGTAAATGTCTTCATTGGCATTTCCACTCTTTTTGGGTCTCCTTCCAGGGTAAGAGATCTCAGTTTCTCCTCGTTTTCAGTGACAATAGATGGGAGCACTTGTGTTTGGAGCGGTGGTTGTCACTGTATTTGATCCTTCAGCGCTGGAAACATGTGAAATAAAACAGTGGTCGTGGGGGACATACATCACTACAGTCATTCTCTGCCAAGCTGAAAGTGGCTGAAAACCTAGAGCAGTGTTTCCCAAGCAGCGTGCCCCCAGCTGTTGCAAATCTACAATTCCCACCATGCTCCAACAGCCAGTGGCCATCCAGTCATGCTGGGAGTTGTAGTTTTGCAATAGCTGGAGGCACCCTGGTTGTCAAACAGCGCATACTTATAAAGCAGCATTGCAAAACTACAACTCGCTGCATGGAGTTTGTATGTTCTCTTCATGTTTGTGCGGGTCTCCTACTAATCTCCAGCAGCATGCTGATGGGTTCATCTATAAAGTTGACCCTTAGCGCAGTGTTTCCCAACCAGTGCGCCTTCAGCTCTTGCAAAACTGCAACTCCCAGCATGCCTTGACAGCCAGGCTGTCTGCATGTCCCCCCCCCCCTTCCTCTACAGAGCAGTGTTTCCCAACCACTGTGCCTCTAGCTGTTACAAAACTACAACTCCCAGCATGCCAAGACAGACTCTGTAGAGGAATAGAGACTTACAGACAACACATCTACAGAACAGCGTTTCAAAACTACAAGTCCCAGCATATTCTATAGAGATGTCTATAGAGTCTGTAGTCCCTGTTCCTCTGCAAAGCAGTGTTTCCCAACCAGGGTGCCTCCAACTGTTGCAAAACTACAACTCCCAGCATGCCCGGACAGCCAAAAAGTTGAAGATTTGCAACACTACTCTATAGAGATTTGCTGTCTGTATGTCCACCCTTTCTCTACATACAGAGCAGTGTTTCCCAACCATCGTGCCTCTAGCTATTGCAAAACTACAACTCCCAGCATGCCCAGACAGTCTCTGTAGAGGAATAGAGACTTACAGACAACACATCTATAGAGCAGCATTGCAAAACTGCAACTCCCAGCATACTCTATAGATATGTGCTGTCTATACGTCCCTGTTCCTCTGCAAAGCAGTTTTTCCCAACCAGTGTGCCTCCGGCAGTTGCAAAACTACAACTCCCAGCATGCCCAGACAGCCGAAGGCTGTCTGGGCATGCTGGAAGTAGTAGTTTTGCAGCAGCTGCAAGTGCTGTGGTTGGATACCCCTCTCTAAAGAGGAAGGGGGATGTACAGACAGCACATCTCTATAGAGCAGCGTTGCAAAACTAAATTTCTTTGGCTGTCTAGGTTTGCTGGGAGTTGTAGTTTGGCAACAGCTGGAGGCACACTGGTTGGGAAACACTGACATAGAGTAATCAAATAGTTACAGAACATTAATGCAGATCCAAAAGACTAGGTTTAGTGCGGTAGGAAGGAAGGATAGCCAGGCTATGGTGGGCTATATGTGGGACCTGCTCTGGATCTGAATGATACTGAATTGATCCTGACATGATGCATTACGGTAAAGACTTTTATTTTTCATCTTCTGCCCTGTGTCCCCACAGTTACCTTGAGGTCATGAGGAAGCTACAGAAAACCTACAGGATGGAGCCTGCTGGCAGCCAAGGGGTCTGGGGCCTGGATGACTTCCAGTTTCTACCTTTTTTATGGGGCAGCGCTCAGCTTGTAGGTAAAAAGTTCACGGTTGCAGGACGGTTGACCTTTCTGCATGACTTGTTATCCTCAGGACAGTCGGGACCCCGTGCAGTTTTGTAAATCAATGTGCCTTACGTTGATTTACCTGGTAACCGCCGGTGCTGTCCCACATAGACACGGCTCTTCTATTTGTCATGTCACTAGTATGTCCCTTACTTGGAGGACAGCGCTTAACATCTGGTCCATGTCTCTGCAGATCATTCCACACTGGAGCCCAGGCATTTTGTGGACGAGAAGGCTGTGAATGAAAATCACAAGGATTATATGTTTCTGGAGTGCATCTTATTTATTACTCAGGTAAGTTAGTCGATTCTAGGGTCTACTCGCTCCATTCAGGATAGGGCAGAAATAACCAGACATGCACCTTCTCAGCCCTTCCAGTGCCAGTTCAGCTGAGAAGAAGGCCTTAAAGGAAAACTGTCAGCTTGCTCCCCCCGCACTAACCAGCGCTACTGGCTGGTAGTGCGGGGGACGCTGATCAGTTTGATGCATACCATGCCCAGATCCGTCTCCGTTCAGCCAAAATCTTCGATTTTCTGTTTATGCTAATTCGGTGCTAACTGGCACAGGCGGGGTTACCGTCACTCTGACGTCAGCGCCGCTGGCCGCAGCACCGCCCAGCTCATCAATATTCCTCCCCTTCTCTCTTCATTACAGAGGGGGGAGAAGAGGGAGAGGCGGAGGGAGGGGAGGAATATTGATGAGCCGGGTGGCGCTGCGGACTAGCGGCGCGGATGTCAGAGTGCCAGTTAGCACCTAATTAGGATATACAGAAAAACCGAACGTTTTCGGCAGAACGGCGGGGCAGATCCGGGCACGACAGGCATCAAACTGATCAGCCTCCCCCGCACTACCAGCCAGTACCGCTAGTTAGTACAGGGGGAGCAAGCTGACAGTTTTCCTTTAAAGGAGAATTGTGGTGCAGGACAACTTATCCCCTATCCAAATAATAGGGGATAAGTGTCTGATTGCAAGGGGTCTGACTGTTGGGATCCCTACGATCTCCTGCACAGCACCCCAGTTTTCCCCAGGAACGTAGCGTATTGACTCCCACTCGAAGAGGCAGCCAACACGCCTCCTTCAGGAATCCCTATGGGAGAGCCGGAGATACAGTGTTAGTGTATCTCCACCTCTCTCATAGAGATACATGGAGGAGGGGTGTTGGTCACCACTTTGTGTGTGCGAGGGGGGGGGGGGGTGTAGTTGCACCCCCCGCGACCAAATCCTTATCCCCTATCCTTGGGGAAAAGGTGTCCTGCACCACAATACTCCTTTAATACCACTAATCATACATATGAGATAGCTTGTTCAGCTGTCTCTCCCGCTTCCCCTCACACATGCGTGCTGTGCTTGGCTGAGGGTGCATGTGGTTTGAATGCAGAACTGGGAGCAAAATTTCTCTGCCATGGCTTTTTGTCTCTGAGAACAAAAGGATCGAGCACGTAGAGAGCTATGCACAAACCATCTGTCCTGACGTGTTTGGTCAGGGGAGAGTTCAGACACCCCTGAATGCATTAGGCAGCCATCCCGTCCAGTAGAAATTGCTGACTTCGACCAACACTGTAATATGTATGGCTCGCCTAAAGGGGTTATCTAGAAATCAGATAAAACAGAGCAAATTTCTTCTAAAAACAGCACCACACTTGTCCTCAGGTTGTGTGTGGTATTACAACTTGGCTTCATTCACTTCAATGGAACTGAGATGCAATACCACAAACAATCTGAGGATCGGTATGGTGCTGTTGTTTGGATAAATCACCTCTGCTTTTCTATTCCTGGATAACCCCCTTTAGGTAAGACTGCCTGGTTACTAAGGATGTGCTGTCCATTACATGCTAACATGCTATTTTTGTTAGGCAGTGTATGTATATCAGTGTTTCCCAATAAGGGTGCCTCCAGCTGTTGCAAAACTACAACTACTAGCATGCCCGGACGGCCAAAGGCCGTCCGGGCATGCTGGGAGTTGTAGTTTTGCAACAGCTGGAGACACCCTGGCTGGGTAACACTGATATTTAGGAACCCGTTTACTACAACAAGGGATTGTCACAGAGATGACTGCTAAGAAGGGTTTTAATGTAGCGTTGCAGCAGTCAGGCCATGCTATTCCCTAAATGTAGTTGCACATTCAGTTTGGATATCATGGCACAATTGCATTAGTCTGCCCTGATATCCGTTCTCGCTTAAAGGGGTACTCCGGTGAAAACCTTTTTTCTTTTAAATCAAGTGGTGGCAGAAAGTTAAACATATTTGTAAATTACTTCTAATAAAAAATCTTAATCCTTCCTGTACTTATTAGCTGCTGAATACTACAGAGGAAATTATTTTCTTTTTGGAATGCTCTCTGATGACATCACGACCACAGTTCTCTCTGCTGACGTTATTATAATAATAATGCTTTATTTATTGTTGTCCTTAGTGGGATTTGAACCCAAGTCCCCAGCATTGCAAGGCAGCAGTACTAACCACTGAGCCACCATGCTGCCCTTAGCTAAAACATCTGCTATGCATGGTTGCTAAAATGGACAGAGATGTCAGCAGAGAGCACTGTGCTCGTGATGTCATCAGTGTTCCAAAAAGAAAGGAATCTCCTCTGTAGCATTCAGCAGCTAATAAGTAATGGAAGGATTAAGATTTTTTTAATACAAGTAATTTACAAATATGTTTAACTTTCTGCCACCAGTTGATTTAAAAGAAAAAAGGTTTTCACCGGAGTACCCCTTTAACATATCACTAGACCAAAGACGTTATTGCAGTCCTGACAGTCGTCTTATCACTGGGGAGAAGTATTAGGGTACAGTCCCACGTAGCGCTTACGCAGCGTATTTCACCTGAGTTTATCTTACTGTACTATGAAAGAGTGTCCAGAATGGGGACAAGAGGCTGCATTTAAAGGGGTACTTTGCCCCAGACATCTTATCCCCTATCTCCCTGCTGCACCCGGCGTTCATATGAAGCGTCAGGTGCAGCGCCGGAGGCTCATGACGTCTTGGCTGCGCCCCGCTCGTGACATCACGGCCACGCCCCCTCAATGCAAGTCTATGGGAGGGGGCGTGACTGCCGCCCCAGATCGCCAGTCATCTGGTGCAATGTCTAGTTCGTGCACTGGATGTCTTGGGTGCCGCAGCCGAGATCGTGGGGGTCCCCAGCGGCGGAATCCCCGCGGTCAGACATCTTATCCCCTATCCTTTTGGATAGGGGATAACATGTTTAGGGTGGAGTACCCCTTTAAGGTTCACACAGGACGATATTCATGTCAAAAAACACACGCTGTCCCTTTTCCATGCGGATCGATTAAAGGTGTTTTCCATGAGTAGGAAAACATTGCTGCTTTATTCCATAAACGGCACCGCTCCCGTCCTCAGGCTGTGAGTGGTATTACAATTCTGCTCCATTCACTTCAATGGAACAGTGCTGCAATACCACTTACAACCTGAGGACATAAGTGGCACTGTTGCTAGAAGAAAATAGCTATGTTTTTCTCATCCTGGACAATCCTTTTGAAATCAATTGGAGCTTCAGGGCTGCATTCCCCCCCCCCCCCCCCCCCCCCCCTGCGCTGACTGAGGCTTAGAGAAAGTCGTAGTGCAGTTATTCACATCTTGCCTGTGTGAAAGTAACCTTATAGCTTTACTTATAGCTCAGTTCAGGAGGGATGCTTAGGAGGGGAAAACTGCTGCCAGTGGTTGGGTTGCCATTTTCTATGTGCCGATGGGAGAACAGGAAGCTCCCTGCACCGGTGGGGGATCGGAGTCAGGTAAGTATGTATTTTTTTTTTTTTTGTTATTTTTTTTTATATTCCACACTGAGCACATCTAAGTATAAGATTAATGCTCTTGAATACCGGAATCTCCCGATAAGAAAGTCCCTTTACGAAATGTAGACCATAAGCTGATCAGCGGATCGTTACAGATCCCACATCTGGCCCCTTCAGCAAACACCTGATTTTTCTGGGGGAAGCCTTTGTCGTTCAGGCATTTCCCCCGCAGCGTCATCTGCAGGGTAAATGTAGTATTACATGGCGGCCACTCACGTGAACAGCCATCTGTTCATAGAAGAACGGCCCATGTCTACCTAAATGGGAGCTGCTGAAACTGAGCCTTTTGACTCCTGGGGGGGGGGGGGGGAGGAGGGGTTGTAGGGTCCCCCTTCTCCAATGTCTATGTGCTCTAGTAAGACATAGGAACAGGGGTTGTCTTCAATAATTTCTGTAAATGCAGTGTGCAACATTTGTAACTTTTAAAGCGGTTATCCAGCATTAGGAAAAAAGAGCTGATTTCTTCCAAAAACAGCACCACCCCTGTCTTCAGGTTGTGTGTGGTATTGCAGTAAACCGGTTCCTTTATATCAGTGTTTCCCAACCAGGGTGCCTCCTGCAGTTGCAAAACTACAACTCCCAGCATGCCCGGACAGCCAAAGGCTGTCCGGGCATGCTGTGAGTTGTAGTTTTGCAACAGCTGGAGGCACCCTGGTTGGGAAACACTGATATACATACACTGTCTAACAACCACAGCACATCCTTAGTAACTGGTCAGTCTTACTTAAAGGGGTAATCTGGTGGGGAAAAAAAAAAATTCATATCAACTGGCTCCAGAAAGTTTTAGACAGATTCGTAAATTACTTCTGTTAAAAAAAATCTTAATCCTTCAAGTAGTTATCAGCTGCTGAAGTTGAGTCTTTACTGTCTGACCACAGTGCTCTCAATTGCCACCTCTGTCTGTATCAGTAACTGTCCAGAGTAGGAGCAAATCCCCATAGCAAACCTCTCCTGCTCTGGACAGTTCCTGACACGGACAGAGGTGTCAGCAGAGAGCACTGTGGTCAGACTGAGAAGAACTACACAACTTCCTCTGTAGTATACAGCAGCTGATAAGTACTGGAAGGATTAAGATTTTTTTATATAGAAGTAATTTCCAAATCTGTTTAACTTTCTGGCACCAGTTGATTTAAAAAAAAAAAAAAAAAAAAAAATGTTTTCACTGGAGTACCCCTTTAAGAGGGTTATCCAGGATTAGAAAAACAGAGCTGATTTCTTCCAAAAACACCACACCAGGTTGGGTGTGGTATTGCAGCTCAGTTTCATGAAAGTGAATGGTGAATGGAGCCAAGCTTTAAAGGGGTACTCCGGTCAAAAACTTTTTTTTTAAAGTCAACTGGTGCCAGGAAGTTGAACAGATTTGTAAATTACTTCTATTAAAAAAATCTTAATCCTTCCAGTACTTATTAGCTACTGAATACTACAGAGGAAATTCTTTTCTTTTTGGAACACAGAGTTCTCTGCTGATATCACGAGCACAGTGCTCTCTGCTGACACCTCTGTCCATTTTAAGAATTGTCCAGAGTAGGAGAAAATCCCCATAGCAAACATATGCTGCTCTGGACATTTCCTAAAATGGACAGAGATGTTAGCAGAGAACACTGTGCTCGTGATGTCAGCAGAGAACTCTGTGTTCCAAAAAGAAAATAATTTCCTCTGTAGTATTTAGCAGCTAATAAGTACTGGAAGGATTAAGATTTTTTAATAGAAGTCCTTTACAAATCTGTTTAACTTTCTGGCACCAGTTGATTTAAAAAAAAATTATAAAATAATAATAATTTCCACCGGAGTACCCCTTTAATACCACACACAACCTGAGGTCAGGGGTGGTGCTGTTTTTGGAAGACATTAGCTGTTTTTCTATTCCTGGATAACCCCTTAAAATAAGATTTTTCCCACTATGTCCACTCATATTACAGTAAAACTTCTTTGAGATGACGGATAGAGATGAGCGAACTTACAGTAAATTTGATTCGTCACGAACTTCTCGGCTCGGCAGTTGATGACTTTTCCTGCATAAATTAGTTCAGCTTTCTGGTGCTCCGGTGGGCTGGAAAAGGTGGATACATTCCTAGGAGACTCTTTCCTAGGACTGTATCCACCTTTTCCAGCCCACCGGAGCACCTGAAAGCTGAACTAATTTATGCAGGAAAAGTCATCAACTGCCGAGCCGAGAAGTTCGTGACGAATCGAATTTACTGTTAAGTTCGCTCATCTCTAATGACGGTCAAAAATTGCACGAAAAGGCGGTCTTGTAGGTGGGGTGGCCTTTTAAAGAATGCATAATGAACATGAAACTGAAAATCTGGTCTGGGAATAGGGTGGTCTTCTCAAAAAAGGTGGTGTCGTGGAGAGTTTACCCTGTACACGGCTGTGACAAGCTGTCCCCTTCTGTTATCAGCCAGACCATTTTTTGCTCAGGGCCATCTCCCACTATTTTTAGAAGGAGCCAGTTTTCGGCGCAGCGCTCCTCTCCATAGTTGAAGAACAGGATCGTGTTGTAACGGAGCAGCTTAGCTGCGCCCACATGGTTAAAGGTTACTACATTCATATCATGTGTCGTAAGGCTGCTGGGAACTCTACCGGTTGGGTGAGGCTGCGCGCAACTTCAGATTTTTTTATTTTTGCGTAACTCCAAGCTCAAGCATACGTGTAGTCATTGCATGCTGAGACTTGTAGTTTCACAAACAATGGAAGAGTTTTGTAGACTTCTTGGATGGGTTGCCTGCCTAACAGTATATCAGTGTTTCCCAACCAGGGTGCCTCCAGCTGTTGCTAAACTACAACTCCCAGCATGCCCGGCTAGCCTTTAGCTGAACTATGTAAAGAAAAAGAGTACAGTGTTTCCCAACCAGGGTGCCTCCAGCTGTTGCTAAACTACAACTCCCAGCATGCCCGGCTAGCCTTTAGCTGAACTATGTAAAGAAAAAGAGTACAGTGTTTCCCAACCAGGGTGCCTCCAGCTGTTGCAAAACTACAACTCCCAGCATGCCCGAACAGCCTTCGGCTGTCCGGGCATGCTGGGAGTTGTAGTTTTGCAACAGCTGGAGGCACCCTGGCTGGAAAACACTGCAGTATATGGTGGTGTTATAATTGAGATATCATTAGTCTATGGCCATTTAATTTAGCCAAGGTTTTAGCCGCACTCGTTCTTTGCTTCTATTTCTGGAAACATTATCTGCCTCAGGGAGAGTGTTGATCAGAGGACAGGCTATCCCTATTGAGAAATGTATATTGACTGTGACCCGGGGGTCACGTAGGGCCGGCACATCAGCGCAGGCAGTCATGACATGACTTGAGTATTGCCTGCTCGGAGCATTATATGGCAGGGGGATAGCAGCTGCAGACCAGGCCTTCTTCCCATTGTGTGTGTGCGCCTTATTCGCCATGCTCTATAATGGAAATTTTCTTTTTCTGTGGAGTGGTAGATTTCCATATAAAAGTAACACCGGAGGAACAAAAATAAACTGGTGGACTGTAAACGTGAAGCTTGGAGCTTATGTGTTTTGGAAAGTATTTAAGAATTCCTATATAATAGTGCTTTTAATTCTGACAAGTTACATTAGTGCTGCCAAATTGTGTGGGGGGGGGGGGGGGGGGGGGAAAAAAAAAAAAAAATAATATATATATATATATATATGTATATTAATGTGTTTAGAGGTCTAGATATGTGTGTGTGTGTATATATGTATATGTGTGTGTGTGTGTATGTGTATGTGTGTGTGTATATATATATATATATATATATATATATATATATATACATATATATACATACATACACACACACACATATATACAGGATCGGTTCTCAAGGTCTATTAGTAAAATAGCTTAATTTAAGTAAATAAATAGATAAGAAGAATAAAATTATTGAATATAAATATTGTATGTATCTTGATCACACTATATATATATATATATATATATATATATATATATATATATACACACCATGATGAACTTATAAAACATCTCCAGCTTTTTACATGTAAACCCCACATGCGTGTGCACTAAGGTATATGTTACCACTTTATTACATTGGTTATCTGGCTTAGAGTATGCATTTCCAAATACCCTTTAAAGGAGAATTATGTGATGCTTCATTTTGCCAGGAGTTGGCGCTGCAGGAAAATTGGACACTTGCTGCTTGGTTCCCCTACAGCAGCGGTCTGCAAACTGTGGAGCTGCAGCTGTTGCAAAACTACAGCTGTAGTTTTGCAACAGCTGTAGGTCCACAGTTTACAGACCATCACCCTACAGTTTACAGCTGATCACTGAGATCTAAGCAATGGATCATTCTATGATCAGCTTAGGGTGTACTCATATGTACAGCATCCGGCGCATATTTGATGCGCAGTATTTGAAGCTGCTGAGTTCAATATCAAATATTCACATCTGCAGCTTTAAATCCTCAGCATCAGATAAGGGGTTATCCAAAATTATAAACAAAAAAAAAACATAACTGCTTTCTTCCGAAAACAGCACCACATATGTCCGCTGGTTGTGGGTGGTATTGCAACTCACTTCAATGGAACTAAACTGTAATACCACACACAAACTGAGGACTAAAGTGGCGCTATTTCTAGAAATAAGTAGCTGTGTTTTTCTTCTCTATTTCTTATCTTGGATATAACCCCTTTAACCTTGGCGGATCAAAGAGGCTTTCTGTGGACAAACAAGAATTAGCTGTCGTAGCTGTTATAAGGTGGATGCTCACTCACATATGGACGCTCCATTGGTCAGATAATTAGTTTCATTGTTGTCACATGACTGCATCAGTGATCTTAACCTAATGGCTCTCAGTGGTAATGGCTACCTTCCGCCTATTTCACCAGGTAGTTGGCACGTCACATGACCTTAAAGGGGTACTCCCGTGCCCCAGCCTTCTGAACATCCGGTTCCAAAGGCTTGGAGCAGCAGCGGGCGCTGTTGCGACGTCATGGCCACGCCCCCTCCATTGATGTCTATTGGAGGGGTCATCACGCCCCCTCCCATAGACATCAATGGAGGGGGCGTGGCCGTGACATCGCGACCACAGCCACTGCTCCAAGCCTTCTGAACCGGATGTTCAGAAGGCTGGGGTACGGGAGTACCCCTTTAATACACTGCCCCTTCTTGGTGGGAAGAGGGAGGAGTTTAGGGAGAGTGTATGGAGAGGAGGGGTTTAGGAGGAGAACAGAATAAAAAGTAGTGACCCGCCCAACATATCAACCCACCACTGAGGAGCAAGAGTTCTATGGTCACATGACCGCTACTCAAAATGGCAGAATGGCCCATATGACTTATAGAGTGCCCTTGTACATGTGAATGCCATTTAGAAGTAGGGTCACTCCTGCAGCTACTTCTTTATGCCTAGTAGAAAACAAGCTATGTAGCCTCCCTTAGTTATGTCAGGACATCTGTAGAGGAAGATAGCTCTGGGTGAGGAACCCCTTTAAGGTAGTGGAGTGAAAGAGGAAAACGGTGGGATCGGATGGGTTAAAATCCAAATTGGATGCCCTGGCCGTGACCATAGATATGAGATAGGGAGCGGAGCCTGGTATTCAGAGGGCTGTCATGCTGACGTTATTTAGCAGCAGCGGGGTCTCTGGTTCGGATCCAACCATCTGCATGGAGTTTGTATGTTCTCTCTGTGTTCAAGCAGGTCTCCTCCTAATTTCCAGCAACATACTCATGGGTTCATCTATGAAGTCAACTTTTAGTGCAGTGTTTTCCAACCAGTGTGCCTCCAGCTGTTGCAAAACTACAACTCCTAACCAAAAGGCTGTGCAGGCATGCTTGGAGTTGTAGTTTCGCAACAGCTGGAGGCACCCTGGTTGGGAAACACTGCTCTATAGAGGAAGGGTGACTTGTTGACAGCACATATTTCTAGAGCAACAATGAAAAACTACAACTCCCAGCATGGCAAGACAGCCTTGGGCTGTCCGTGCATGCTGGAATTGTAGTTTTGCAACAGCTGGAGGCACCCTGGTTGGGAAACACTCCTCTGTAAAGATAGAGGGATATTTAGACACCACATATCTATAGAGCAGTGTTGCAAAACTACAACTCTCAGGCTGTCCAGACATGCTGGGAGTTGTTGTGTTGCAACAGCTGGAGGAAACACTGCTCTAAAGAGGAAGAAGGCTGTACAGACAGCATATATCTATAGAGCAGCATTGCAAAACTACAACTCTCAGCAAGCCCGGACAGCCTTGGGATGTCCGGGCATGCTGGGAGTTGTAGTTTTGCAACAGCTGGAGGCACACTGGTTGGTAAACACTGCTCTAAAGAGGAAGAAGGCTGTACAGACAGCATATATTTATAGAGCAGCATTTGCAAAACTACAAATCCCAGCAAGCCCGGACAGCCTTAGGCTGTCCGGACATGCTGGGAGTTGTAGTTTTGCAACAGCTGGAGGAGCCATGGTTGGTAAACACTGTCTTACAAAGAATAGGGATGTACTGACAGCACATCTCTATAGAGCAGCCTTACAAAACTACAACTCTTTGACTGTCCGGGCATGCTGGGAGTTGTAGTTTTGCAATAGCTGGAGGCGCTCTGGTTGGGAAACATTGCATTAAAGAGGAAGAAGCCTGTACTGAAAGCATATATCTATAGAGCAGTATTGCAAAACTACAACTCCCAGCAAGCCCGGACAGCTTTTGGCTGTCCGGGCATGCTGTGAGTTGTAATTTTGCAACAGCTGGAGGAGCCATGGTTGGTAAACACTGGCTTACAGAGAATAGGGATGCACAGACAGCACATCTCTATAGAGCAGCCTTACAAAACTACAACTCTTTGGCTGTCCGGGCATGCTGGGAGTTGTAGTTTTGCAACAGCTGGAGGCACATCTGTTGGGAAACATGCCTTGATAAGCATTTGGGGGAAATAAATAAATATTTTACAGTGACTTTTATAGAGCGCATTCGCTTATTTCACAGGGGAGAGGGTATATTGGTCTCTATTCATGCACATCTGGGGTCCAGGGAAGGGTGCCGTTAAATCGCATCACAGGCTCCATCTCCGTACGCCTCTAGGACGGCGCGAAAAGAACGCTATGTAACATCTCCCCCTTAACCTGCTTGCATCATAGACTTTCTATAGTTCACACGCGCGGCTTTTCGGGTACATTCTCACATACGCAGATTTTCTGCTGCAGATTTCAGTGACTGAGCACCGCTTCTAATCTGCAGTTACAAATCCTGCGCCGGATCCTGTACGTGTGAACGTACCCTTAAAGGGATTTTACTGTCAGTCGTCGCCTGTCCCCAACCCCCCCCCCCCACCCACCCACCCTCCTCTTCTACACACATACATGCCTGGATCTCGGATGGGGGTTTAGGGGTTAATAAAAGCGCAGCTTTCACCACAAAGGATGAGATCAGTGAAGTTTGGAATGAGCCATGCTGACTTAAGGAGAGAGAGAGAT
Organism: Hyla sarda; assembly: GCF_029499605.1. Classification (NCBI taxonomy): domain Eukaryota; kingdom Metazoa; phylum Chordata; class Amphibia; order Anura; family Hylidae; genus Hyla; species Hyla sarda. Next base: position 22,628,948 of record NC_079197.1, read on the forward strand.
GAGCGGTAATTGAAAGGCGCAGAGCATTGTGCCGCGCTCTCCCCTCTGCCTGCACAGGCTCCGCTTCAATCTGCCCTTCTAAATTTGGAGGAGAATTTTTTTTTTTTTCTTTTTTTTTTTCCTAGCGAAGGGAGGGTTCAGGTTTCTGCTGGAAGGGAAGGAACTGACAGGAAGGGGTTGCTCTCATCTATCCCTTTACTCCCCCCGTCCTCCCTCCTCTTACTGACTGAGGAACCATTTACAAAAGGCTCATTCTCTGGGGAGAGCAGAGTCAGGAACGCAGAGCCTGTGAGTAATTTCCTGCTCAATATGGCTTCTCTGACTCATACAATTCCCCCGAGGTTACTGCAGGATTGGCTCTCTCCCTCTCGCTCCATCATGTGATGTCTCAGGCTCTTTTTATTTTTTTTTTTTCTCCTGCCGTCTCTCATGATCTCTCTCTCTCTCTCTGTATTCTCTCTCTCTTTTTTTTTTTTTTCCTTTTTATAAGTTTATATTTTTTCCCCCTGCGCTGTTTTTTTTTTTAATTTCTTTTAATTTATTTATTTTATTTAATTTTTGGTTGTTTTTCACTCGGTCTCCGCTTTCTGGCTATTTTAGCCACGCTGCTCTTCGCCTCGCGGAAGTGTGGTTGTTTTTACAACCTGGTGTAACTTTATTGTGGAGCTGACAAACACCCAGCAATGTCCTTGCTATGTGCGTTCCCCCCCCCCCCCCCCTCCTATATTGAAAGGCAGAACGTTTTAATCATGGCGGCTTTATAGGATATTCACTCTATGGGATTAGGAAAGAAAAAAAAATATACCTGCAGTAGAGTGGCAGTGTTTCTGCAAAAAAAATAAAAAAAAGCTTAATTAAAAAAAATGGCGCCGCTCTTGTCCGTGGGCTGTCTTTGGTATTGCAGCTCAGTTGTATTCGATGAGATTAGAACTCAATATGAGCTTAATTTAAAAAAAATGGCGCCGCTCTTGTCCGTGGGCTGTCTTTGGTATTGCAGCTCAGTTGTATTCAATGAGAAGATTAGAGCTCAATATGAGCGTAATTTAAAAAAATGGCGCCGCTCTTGTCCGTGGGCTGTCTGAGGTATTGCAGCTCAGTTGTATTCGATGAGAAGATTAGAGCTCAAAATGAGCTTAATTTAAAAAAAAAAAAAATGGCGCCGCTCTTGTCCGTGGGCTGTCTTTGGTATTGCAGCTCAGTTGTATTCGATGAGATTAGAGCTCAAAATGAGCTTCATTAAAAAAAATGGCGCCGCTCTTGTCCGTGGGCTGTCTGCGGTATTGCAGTTCAGATGTATTCAATGAGAAGATTAGAGCTGCGGTACAAAGCAAAGCCCATGGTTAGGAGTAATGGTGTTTTTGCAAAAAAAAATAAAATAAACATATGCGTTATTCCAAAAACAGCGCCACCTTAATCCATGGGCTGCCTGCTGTACTGCAGCTCCATTATATTCAAGTGAATAGTTGAGATGCAGTAACACACACAGGCCATGGAAAGAGTGGCCGTGTTTCTGCAAAAAAAAAAAACCATATGCGTTATTCTCAAAACATCGCCTTCTTTCTTCATGGGCCGTCTGCACTATTGCAGCTCAGTTGTATAGATATTTGAAAACTGCAGTACCACACACAGCCTATGAACAAGAGTGGCATTGTTTTA